>NW_025533690.1:347500-375000 GCF_020615455.1 Coregonus clupeaformis
ACTGACCTTAAGTCTCTCTACTATACTGACCTACAATCTCTCTACTATACTGACCTACAGTCTCTACTATCCTGACCTACAGTCTCTACTATACTGACCTACAGTATCTACTATACTTAACTACAGTCTCTACTATACTGACCTACAGTCTCTACTATACTGACCTACAGTCTCTACTATACTGACCTACAGTCTCTACTATACTGACCTACAGTCTCTCTACTATATTGACCTACAGTCTCTACTATACTGACCTACAGTCTCTACTATACTGACCTACAGTCTCTACTATACTGACCTACAGTCTCTCTACTATACTGACCTACAGTCTCTCTACTATACTGACCTACAGTCTCTACTATACTTAACTACAGTCTCTACTATACTGACCTACAGTCTCTACTATACTGACCTACAGTCTCTACTATACTGAACTACAGTCTCTACTATACTGACCTACAGTCTCTCTACTATATTGACCTACAGTCTCTACTATAATGACCTACAGTCTCTACTATACTGACCTACAGTCTCTATACTATATTGACCTACAGTCTCTACTATACTGACCTACAGTCTCTCTACTATACTGACCTACAGTCTCTCTACTATACTGACCTATAGTCTCTACTATACTGACCTACAGTCTCTACTATACTGACCTACAGTCTCTACTATACTGACCTAAAGTCTCTCTACTATACTGACCTACAGTCTCTACTATACTTACCTACAGTCTCTCTACTATACTGACCTACAGTCTCTCTACTATACTGACCTACAGTCTATACTATACTGACCTACATTCTCTCTACTATACTGACCTACAGTCTCTACTATACTGACCTACAGTCTCTACTATACTGACCTACAGTCTCTACTATACTGACCTACAGTCTCTCTACTATACTGACCTACAGTCTCTCTACTATACTGACCTACAGTCTCTACTAAACTGACCTACAGTCTCTTTACTATACTGACCTACAGTCTCTACTATACTGACCTACAGTCTCTACTATACTGACCTACAGTCTCTCTACTATACTGACCTACAGTCTCTCTACTATACTGACCTACAGTCTCTACTATACTGACCTACAGTCTCTCTACTATACTGACCTACAGTCTCTACTATAGTGACCTACAGTCTCTCTACTATACTGACCTACAGTCTCTCTACTATACTGACCTACAGTCTCTCTACTATACTGACCTACAGTCTCTCTACTATACTGACCTACAGTCTCTACTATACTGACCTACAGTCTCTCTACTATACTGACCTACAGTCTCTACTATACTGACCTACAGTCTCTCTAATATACTGACCTACAGTCTCTCTACTATACTGACCTACAGTCTCTACTATACTTACCTACAGTCTCTCTAATATACTGACCTACAGTCTCTCTACTATACTGACCTACAGTCTCTACTATACTGACCTACAGTCTCTACTATACTGACCTACAGTCTCTACTATACTGACCTACAGTCTCTACTATACTGACCTGCAGTCTCTATACAATACTGACCTACAGTCTCTACTATACTGACCTACAGTCTCTCTACTATACTGACCTACAGTCTCTACTATACTGACCTACAGTCTCTCTACTATACTGACCTACAGTCTCTCTACAATACTGACCTGCAGTCTCTCTACTATACTGACCTACAGTCTCTCTACTATACTGACCTATAGTCTCTCTACTATACTGACCTACAGTCTCTCTACTATACTGACCTACAGTCTCTACTATACTGACCTACAGTCTCTATACAATACTGACCTACAGTCTCTACTATACTGACCTACAGTCTCTACTATACTGACCTACATTCTCTACTATACTGACCTACAGTCTCTACTATACTGACCTACAGTCTCTATACAATACTGACCTACAGTCTCTACTATACTGACCTACAGTCTCTCTACTATACTGACCTACAGTCTCTACTATACTGACCTACAGTCTCTACTATACTGACCTACAGTCTCTACTATACTGACCTACAGTCTCTATACAATACTGACCTACAGTCTCTACTATACTGACCTAAAGTCTCTCTACTATACTGACCTACAGTCTCTACTATACTGACCTACAGTCTCTCTACTATACTGACCTACAGTCTCTCTACTATACTGACCTACAGTCTCTCTACTATATTGACCTACAGTCTCTCTACTATACTGACCTACAGTCTCTCTACTATACTGACCTACAGTCTCTCTACTATACTGACCTACAGTCTCTCTACTATACTGACCTATAGTCTCTCTACTATACTGACCTACAGTCTCTACTATACTGACCTACAGTCTCTACTATACTGACCTACAGTCTCTCTACTATACTGACCTACAGTCTCTCTACTATACTGACCTACAGTATCTACTGTACTTAACTACAGTCTCTACTATACTTACCTACAGTCTCTACTAGACTTACCTACAGTCTCTACTATACTGACCTACAGTCTCTCTACTATACTGACCTACAGTCTCTCTACTATACTTACCTACAGTCTCTACTATACTGACCTACAGTCTCTCTACTATACTTACCTACAGTCTCTACTATACTGACCTACAGTCTCTCTACTATACTGACCTACAATCTCTACTATACTGACCTACAGTCTCTCTACTATACTGACCTACAGTCTCCACTATATCGACCTACAGTCTCTACTATACTGACCTACAGTCTCTCTACTATACTGACCTAAAGTCTCTACTATACTGACCTACAGTCTCTACTATACTTACCTAGAGTCTCTACTATACTGACCTACAGTCTCTACTATACTTACCTACAGTCTCTACTATACTGACCTACAGTCTCTACTATACTGACCTACAGTCTCTCTACTATACTGACCTACAGTCTCTCTACTATACTGACCTACAGTCTCTACTATACTGACCTACAGTCTCTCTACTATACTGACCTACAGTCTCTACTATACTGACCTACAGTCTCTACTATATTGATCAACAGTCTCTCTACTATACTGACCTCCAGTCTCTACTATACTTACCTACAGTCTCTACTATACTGACCTACAGTCTCTCTACTATACTGACCTACAGTCTCTCTACTATACTGACCTACAGTCTCTCTACTATACTGACCTATAGTCTCTACTATACTTACCTACAGTCTCTACTATACTGACCTACAGTCTCTCTACTATACTGACCTACAGTCTCTACTATACTGACCTACAGTCTCTCTACTATACTGACCTACAGTATCTCTACTATACTGACCTACAGTCTCTACTATACTGACGTACAGTCTCTCTACTAGACTGACCTACAGTCTCTACTATACTGACCTACAGTCTCTACTATACTTACCTACAGTCTCTACTATACTGACAAACAGTCTCTACTATACTGACCTACAGTCTCTCTACTATACTGACCTACAGTCTCTACTATACTGACCTACAGTCTCTCTACTATACTGACCTACAGTCTCTCTACTCTACTGACCTACAGTCTCTACTATACTGACCTACAGTCTCTACTATACTGACCTACAGTCTCTCTACTATACTGACCTACAGTCTCTCTACTATACTGACCTACAGTCTCTCTACTATACTCTATACTGACCTACAGTCTCTACTATACTGACCTACAGTCTCTCTACTATACTGACCTACAGTCTCTACTATACTTACCTACAGTCTCTACAATACTGACCTACAGTCCCTCTACTATACTGACCTACAGTCTCTCTACTATACTGACCTACAGTCTCTCTACTATACTGACCTACAGTCTCTACTATACTTACCTACAGTCTCTACAATACTGACCTACAGTCTCTCTTTTATACTGACCTACAGTCTCTACTATACTCTATACTGACCTACAGTCTCTCTACTATACTGACCTACAGTCTCTACTATACTTACCTACAGTCTCTACAATACTGACCTACAGTCTCTCTACTATACTTACCTACAGTCTCTACTATACTGACCTACAGTCTCTACTATACTGACCTACAGTCTCTACTATACTGACCTACAGTCTCTCTACTATACTGACCTACAGTCTCTCTACTATACTGACCTACAGTCTCTCTACTATACTGACCTACAGTCTCTCTACTATACTGACCTACAGTCTCTACTATACTGACCTACAGTCTCTCTACAATACTGACCTATAGTCTCTCTACTATACTGACCTAGAGTCTCTACTATACTGACCTACAGTCTCTACTATACTGACCTATAGTCTCTCTACTATACTGACCTACAGTCTCTCTACTTTACTGACCTACAGTCTCTCTACTATACTGACCTACAGTCTCTACTATACTGACCTACAGTCTCTACTATACTGACCTACAGTCTCTACTATACTGACCTACAGTCTCTACTATACTGACCTACAGTCTCTCTACTATACTGACCTACAGTCTCTCTACTATACTGACCTACAGTCTCTCTACTATACTGACCTACAGTCTCTACTATACTGACCTACAGTCTCTCTACAATACTGACCTATAGTCTCTCTACTATACTGACCTAGAGTCTCTACTATACTGACCTACAGTCTCTACTATACTGACCTATAGTCTCTCTACTATACTGACCTACAGTCTCTCTACTTTACTGACCTACAGTCTCTCTACTATACTGACCTACAGTCTCTACTATACTGACCTACAGTCTCTACTATACTGACCTAGAGTCTCTACTATACTGACCTACAGTCTCTACTATACTGACCTACAGTCTCTACTATACTGACCTACAGTCTCTCTACTATACTGACCTACAGTCTCTCTACTATACTGACCTACAGTCTCTCTACTATACTGACCTACAGTCTCTACTATACTGACCTACAGTCTCTCTACTATACTGACCTACAGTCTCTACTATCCTGACCTACAGTCTCTACTATACTGACCTACAGTCTCTCTACTATCCTGACCTACAGTCTCTACTATACTTACCTACAGTCTCTCTACTATACTGACCTACAGTCTCTACTATACTGACCTACAGTCTCTACTATACTGACCTACAGTCTCTCTACTATACTGACCTACAGTCTCTTCTAACAGCCAATGTTAGTTTATCACTAACGCTGGTTCCAGCCCTAACAGCCAATGTTAGTTCATCACTAACGCTGGATACTAATAGATCATCAGTCATAGAAAACACCAGTTGTTATAACTTCTAATGACATAGTAAATCATGACACCAGTATTTATAACTGCTAATGACATAGTAAATGATGACAGCAGTAGTTATAACTGCTAATGACATAGTAAGTCATGACACCAGTAGTTATAACTGCTAATGACATAGTAAATCATGACACCAGTAGTTATAACTGCTAATGACATAGTAAGTCATGACACCAGTTGTTATAACTGCTAATGACATAGTAAATCATGACACCAGTAGTTACAGTATAACTGCTAATGACATAGTAAATCATGACACCAGTAGTTATAACTGCTAATGACATAGTAAGTCATGACACCAGTAGTTATAACTGCTAATGACATAGTAAATCATGACACCAGTAGTTATAACTGCTAATGACATAGTAAATCATGACACCAGTAGTTATAACTGCTAATGACATAGTAAGTCATGACACCAGTAGTTATAACTGCTAATGATATAGTAAGTCATGACACCAGTAGTTATAACTGCTAATGACATAGTAAGTCATGACACCAGTAGTTATAACTGCTAATGACATAGTAAGTCATGACACCAGTAGTTATAACTGCTAATGACATAGTAAATCATGACACCAGTAGTTTTAACTGCTAATGACATAGTAAGTCATGACACCAGTAGTTATAACTGCTAATGACATAGTAAATCATGACACCAGTAGTTATAACTGCTAATGACATAGTAAATCATGACACCAGTAGTTATAACTGCTAATGACATAGTAAATCATGACACCAGTAGTTATAACTGGTAATGACATAGTAAATCATGACACCAGTAGTTATAACTGCTAATGACATAGTAAGTCATGACACCAGTAGTTATAACTGCTAATGACATAGTAAGTCATGACACCAGTAGTTATAACTGCTAATGACATAGTAAGTCATGACACCAGTAGTTATAACTGCTAATGACATAGTAAGTCATGACACCAGTAGTTATAACTGCTAATGACATAGTAAATCATGACACCAGTAGTTTTAACTGCTAATGACATAGTAAGTCATGACACCAGTAGTTATAACTGCTAATGACATAGTAAATCATGACACCAATCGATATAACTGCTAATGACATAGTAAATCATGACACCAGTAGTTATAACTGCTAATGACATAGTAAGTCATGACACCAGTAGTTATAACTGCTAATGACATAATAAATCATGACACCAGTAGTTATAACTGCTAATGACATAGTAAATCATGACACCAGTAGTTATAACTGCTAATGACATAGTAACTCATGACACCAGTTGTTATAACTGCTAATGACATAGTAAATCATGACACCAGTTGTTATAACTGCTAATGACATAGTAAATCATGACACCAGTTGTTATAACTGCTAATTACATAGTAAATCATGACACCAGTTGTTATAACTGCTAATGACATAGTAAATCATGACACCAGTTGTTATAACTGCTAATGACATAGTAAATCATGACACCAGTTGTTATAACTGCTAATGACACAGTAAATCATGACACCAGTTGTTATAACTGCTAATGACATAGTAAATCATGACACCGGTTGTTATAACTGCTAAAGACATAGTAAATCACAAAGGACCTGCCATGAGACAGAAGGGGAAGAAGGTGGAACCTCATCTTATATGGTCCAGTGATAAGACAGCTGCTACTAACACACTGTCTAACTGGGTTGGGGACACTGTCTCCCTTGTAATGGGGGAGGAAAGAGGGAGGAGAGGGTGAGGATGAGAGCCAGAGAGAGAGAGAGAGAGAGACAGAGAGAGAGAGAGAGAGAGAGAGAGAGAGAGAGAGAGAGAGAGAGAGAGAGAGAGAGAGAGAGAGAGAGAGAGAGAGAGAGAGAGAGATAGAGAGAGAGAGAGAGAGAGAGAGTAGAGAGAGAGAGAGAGAGAGAGAGAGAGAGAGAGAGATAGAGAGAGAGAGAGAGAGAGAGAGAGAGAGAGAGAGAGAGAGAGAGAGAGAGAGAGAGAGAGAGAGAGAGAGAGAGAGAGAGAGAGAGAGAGAGAGAGAGAGAGAGAGAGAGAGAGAGAGAGAGAGAGAGAGAGAGAGAGAGAGAGAGAGAGAGAGAGAGAGAGAGAGAGGGAGAGAGAGAGAGAGACAGACAGGGTATGTGATGTGATTTGGTACTGAGTTGTATTCTATATCTATCTGTATTTATGATTACCTGTAGAGGTGTTACAAGACATTTCATCTGCTGCAAGGAGGACCAAATTATTTCTGCAAGAGAAGATAAGATTCACAATAGCACTGTGCTGTCTGAGGGGAGAGATCAGAGGAGGGGAGGGGAGGGTAACACTGGAGGAGAGGATGGGAGAAAGAGGGATGATGAGATGGAGAGGATGGGGAGAAAGAGGGATGATGTGGAGGAGAGGATGGGGTGAAAGAGGGATGATGTGGAGGAGAGAATGGGGTGAAAGAGGGATGATGTGGAGGAGAGGATGGGAGAAAGAGGGATGATGTGGAGGAGAGGATGGGGAGAAAGAGGGATGATGTGGAGGAGAGGATGGGGGAGAAAGAGGGATGATGTGGAGGAGAGGATGGGGAGAAAGAGGGATGATGTGGAGGAGAGGATGGGGTGAAAGAGGGATGATGTGGAGGAGAGGATGGGGTGAAAGAGGGATGATGTGGAGGAGAGGATGGGAGAAAGAGGGATGATGTGGAGGAGAGGATGGGGAGAAAGAGGGATGATGTGGAGGAGAGGATGGGGAGAAAGAGGGATGATGTGGAGGAGAGGATGGGGAGAAAGAGGGATGATGTGGAGGAGAGGATGGGAGAAAGAGGGATGATGTGGAGGAGAGGATGGGGAGAAAGAGGGATGATGAGGAGGAGAGGATGGGGAGAAAGAGGGATGATGTGGAGGAGAGGATGGGGAGAAAGAGGGATGATGTTAAGGAGAGGATGGGGTGAAAGAGGGATGATGTGGAGGAGAGGATGGGGAGAAAGAGGGATGATGTGGAGGAGAGGATGGGGAGAAAGAGGGATGATGTGGAGGATAGGATGGGGAGAAAGAGGGATGATGTGGAGAAGAGGATGGGAGAAAGAGGGATGATGTGGAGGAGAGGATGGGGAGAAAGAGGGATGATGTGGAGGAGAGGATGGGGTGATAGAGGGATGATGTGGAGGAGAGGATGAGAGAAAGAGGGATGATGAGGAGGAGAGGATGGGGAGAAAGAGGGATGATGTGGAGGATAGGATGGGGAGAAAGAGGGATGATGTGGAGGAGAGGATGGGGAGAAAGAGGGATGATGTGGAGGAGAGGATGGGGTGAAAGAGGGATGATGTGGAGGAGAGGATGGGGAGAAAGAGGGATGATGTGGAGGAGAGGATGGGAGAAAGAGGGATGATGTGGAGGAGAGGATGGGGAGAAAGAGGGATGATGTGGAGGAGAGGATGGGAGAAAGAGGGATGATGTGGAGGAGAGGATGGGGAGAAAGAGGGATGATGTGGAGGAGAGGATGGGAGAAAGAGGGATGATGTGGAGGAGAGGATGGGAGAAAGAGGGATGATGTGGAGGAGAGGATGGGAGAAAGAGGGATGATGTTGAGGAGAGGATGGGGCGAAAAAATTTAATTTGAAAAGTGGGGAATCTTCAACATAATAAATATGAGAACTATGTCAATATGAAGCAGAGAGGATCGTTAATCTAGCTCTCTAACAGTCCTCCCCAGAAACGTGTTAATATGAAGCAGAGAGGAGCGTTAATCTAGCTCTCTAACAGTCCTCCCCAGAAACATGTCAATATGAAGCAGAGAGGAGCATTATTCTAGCTCTCTGATAGTCCTCCCCAGAAACATGTCAATATGAAGCAGAGAGAGTTTAGCATTATTCTAGCTCTCTAACAGTCCTCCCCAGAAACATGTCAATATGAAGCAGAGAGGAGCATTATTCTAGCTCTCTAACAGTCCTCCCCATAAACATGTCAATATGAAGCATTGTACGAGATCTTCAGTTTTTTGGCAATTTCTCGCATGGAATAGCCTTCATTTCTCAGAACAAGAATAGACTGACGATTTTCAGAAGAAAGTTATTTGTTTCTGGCCATTTTGAACTTGTAATCGAACCCACAATTGCTGATGCTCCAGATACTCAACTAGTCTCAAGAAGGCCAGTTTTATTGCTTCTTTAATCAGCACAACAGTTTTCAGCTGTGCTAACATAATTACAAAAGGGTTTTCTAATGATCAATTAGCCTTTTAAAATGATAAACACAACGTGCCATTGGAACACAGGACTGATGGTTGCTGATAATGGGCCTCTGTACGCCTACAGTATGTAGATATTCCATTAGAAATCAGCCGTTTCCAGCTACAATAGCCATTTACAACATTAACAATGTCTACACTGTATTTCTAATCAATTTGATGTTATTTTAATGTCATTTTCTTTTGAAAACAAGGACATTTCTAAGTGACCCCAAACTTTTGAACGGTTGTGTACATGTACTATTATATACAATACAGGCTAAGCTAACTGTAGTGTATACTGCACTATTATATACAGTATAAGCTAAGCTAACTTTAGTGTATACGGCACTATTATATACAGTACAGGTTAAGCTAACTAAAGATATACATGTACTATTATATACAATCCAGGTTAAGCTAACTGTAGTGTATACTAGACTATTATATACAGTACAGGCTAAGCTAAATGTAGTGTATACTGTACTTTTATACACAGTACAGGCTAAGCTAACTGTAGAGTATACTGCACTAGTATATACAGTACAGGCTAAGCTAAATGTAGTGTATACTGTACTTTTATACACAGTACAGGCTAAGCTAACTGTAGAGTATACTGCACTATTATACACAGTACAGGCTAAGCTAACTGTAGAGTATACTGCACTAGTATATACAGTACAGGCTAAGCTAACTGTAGAGTATACTGCACTAGTATATACAGTACAGGCTAAGCTAAATGTAGTGTATACTGTACTTTTATACACAGTACAGGCTAAGCTAACTGTAGAGTATACTGCACTATTATACACAGTACAGGCTAAGCTAACTGTAGAGTATACTGCACTAGTATATACAGTACAGGCTAAGCTAAATGTAGAGTATACTGTACTTTTATACACAGTACAGGCTAAGCTAACTGTAGAGTATACTGTACTTTTATACACAGTACAGGCTAAGCTAACTGTAGAGTATACTGCACTATTATACACAGTACAGGCTAAGCTAACTGAACAGTGGTCTAAGGCACTGCATCGCAGTGCTAGCTGTGCCACTAGAGATCCTGGAATGATGGAGGCCACTGTGTCCTTGGGGACCTTCAATGCTGCAGACATTTTTTGGTACCCTTCCCCAGATCTGTGCCTCGACACAATCCTGTCTCTGAGCTCTACGGACAATTCCTTGGACCTCATGGCTTGGTTTTTGCTCTGACGTGCACTGCCAACTGTTGGACCTTATATAGACATGTGTGTGCCTTTCCAAATCATGTCCAATCAATTGAATTTATCACAGGTGGACTCCAATCAAGTCCTAGAAACATCTCAAGGATGATCAATAGAAACAGGATGCACCTGAGCTCAATGTTGAGTGTCATAGCAAAGCGTCTGAATACTTATGTAAATAGGGTATTTCAGTTTTCTATTTTTAATACATTTGCACACATTTCTAAAAACCTGTTTTCGCTTTGTCATTATGGGTTATTGTAGATTGATGAAGGAAAAAATTAATTTAATCAATTTTAGAATAATGCTGTTACGTAACAAAATGTGTGAAAAGGGGTCTGAATACTTCCAGAATGCACTGTACATATGAGGAGAAAGCTGAAGACTCTACCTATCCATTGATTTAAATATACTGTATCCTCTGTCTGATTCCCAGTTTGTCCACTAGACAGCAGTAGGAGATCACATGACGTCTCTTGGCGACTTCTTATGACATTGCCAGCATTAAGATTTGAGTTCGATTTCCAAAAAGACAAGACCTGTAGCTTTCAAATGATATGTCACTTTCTATTTTCTGATAATGCAGTTTTTTTTGCAGTTACATATTGCAGCTTTAAGTTATTAAAACCTGTTAAATTCTGAGCGGTTGTTTTGGGCGTGGTACAGGTTCCCCCTCCCACTCACCGTCCCTGTACAGCGCCCAAAACAACCGCTCAGAATTTAACAGGTTTTAATAACTTAAAGCTGCAATATGTAACATTTTCTGGGCGACCCGACCAAATTCACATAGAAAAGGAAGTTATAGATCTGTCATTCTCATCAAAAGCAAGTCTAAGAAGCGGTAGATCTGTTTTATGTGCACTATTTCTATGCTTCCCGGTCTTAAGTTTCCTTTTTGCGTCTTTTACTTTAGGTTTTGTACACCAGCTTCAAACAGCTGAAAATACAGTATTTTGGGTTATGTAAAATATATTTAGATGGTACAATGATTCTCTACACTATACTTGTTTGTTTTGTCACATTAACTGAAATTAGGCGAACAATTAGAATTTTTGCAACCAGGAAATGGAGGAGTGATTTCTGCGTAGTGCATCTTTAATGATGCAGCAGAGACCAACAGCATGCAGATTGACTCAGCCCATCTCTATCACGGTAGGTAGCTGCTTAGAACACGTGTATTTCAATTTCAATTTCTCAACATACTTTACCTAAAGAGGCATAAACAAAGAAGAGAGAAAAATTAGAGATATCTAGATCCACATCTAAACAGATCTCCCAGGATTAAGGCAGATAATAGAACAGAAAGACATGGTTGACAGTGTTTAATCAAGAGGCGAATAACATTATAATCACAGGATCACACACACAAGAGGGCTACTGGTGTACGGCAACGTTTAAGATCAAATCAACATTAGTCCTCATTAGTCCCCATAACATCGACGGAAACAGAGAATGGGCGTGTGCATGTGTGAGTGTGTCACATAGGGGAGCATCTCAACGGTCTAACTTGTCTTTCTCTGCTGTACTCTTTCTCTACTGTCCCTCTTTCTCTACTGTTCCTCTACTGTTCATCTTTCTCTACTGTTCCTCTTTCTCTACTGTTCCTCTTTCTCTACTCTTCCTCTTTCTCTACTGTTCATCTTTCTCTACTGTTCATCTTTCTCTACTGTTCCTCTTTCTCTACTGTTCCTGTACTGTCCCTCTTTCTCTACTGTTCGTCTTTCTCTATTATTCCTCTTTCTCTACTGTTCCTCTACTGTTCCTCTTTCTCTACTGGTCATCTACTGGTCATCTTTCTCTACTGTTCCTCTGTCTCTACTGGTCATCTTTCTCTACTTTTCCTCTTTCTCTACTGTGCCTCTTTCTCTACTGTTCCTCTACAGTGCCTCTTTCTCTACTCTTCCTCTACTGTTCCTCTTTCTCTACTGTTCCTCTTTCTCTACTGTGCCTCTTTATGTACTGGTCATCTTTCTCTACTGTTCCTCTTTCTCTACTCCTCCTCTTTCTCCACTGCTCCTCTACTGTTCCTCTTTCTCTACTGTTCCTCTACTCTTCCTCATTCTCTATTGTTCCTCTTTCTCTAGTGTTCCTCTACTGTTCCTCTTTCTCTACTGGTCATCTTTCTATACTGTTCCTCTTTCTCTACTGCTCCTCTACTGTTCATATTTCTCTACTGTTCCTCTACTGTGCCTCTTTCTATACTGTTCGTCTTTCTCTACTGTTCCTCTTTCTCTACTGTTCCTCTACTCTTCCTCTGTCTCTACTATTCCTCTTTCTCTACTGTTCCTCTACTGTTCATCTTTCTCTACTGGTCCTCTTTCTCTACTGTTCCTCTTTCTCTACTGTTCCTCTTTCTCTACTGTTCATCTATCTCTACTGTTCCTCGTTCTCTACTTTCCCTCTTGCTCTACTGTTCCTCTTTCTCGACTGTTCCTCTACAGTGCCTCTTTCTCTACTGTTCCTCTACTGTTCCTCTTTGTCTACTGGTCATCTTTCTCTACTGTTCCTCTTTGTCTACTGGTCATCTTTCTCTACTGTTCCTCTTTCTCTACTGTTCCTCTTTCTCTACTGTTCCTCTTTCTCTACTGGTCATCTTTCTCTAATGTTCCTCTTTCTCTACTGTGCCTCTTTCTCTACTGGTCATCTTTCTCTACTGTTCCTCTTTCTCTACTCTTCCTCTTTCTCTACTGCCCCTCTACTGTTCCTCTTTCTCTACTGTGCCTCTTTCTCTACTGTTCCTCTTTTTCTATTGTTCCTCTTTCTCTACTGTTCCTCTACTGTTCCTCTTTCTCCACACATCATCTTTCTATAATGTTCCTCTTTCTCTACTGTTCCTCTTTCTCTACTGTTCCTTTACTGTGCCTCTTTCTATACTGTTCCTCTTTCTCTACTGTTCCTCTTTCTCTACTGTTCATCTTTCTCTACTGTTCCTATACTCTTCCTCTTTCTCTACTGATCCTCTTTCTCTACTGTTCCTCTACTGTTCATCTTTCTCTACTGTGCCTCTTTCTCTACTGTTCCTCTTTCTCTACTGTTCCTCTTTCTCTACTGTTCCTCTACTGTTCATCTATCTATACTGTTCCTCTTTCTCTACTGTTCCTCTTTCTCTACTGTTTCTCTTTCTCTACTGTTCCTCTTTCTCTACTGTTCCTCTACTCTTTCTCTTTCTCTACTATTTCTCTTTCTCTACTGTACCTCTTTCTCTACTGTTCCTCTACTGTTCCTCTTTCTCTACTGTTCCTCTTTCTCTACTGTTCCTCTACTCTTTCTCTTTCTCTACTGTTCCTCTTTCTCTACTGGTCCTCTTTCTCTACTGTTCCTCTTTCTCTACTGTGCCTCTTTCTCTACTGTTCCTATACTGTTCCTCTTTCTCTACTGTTCCTCTTTCTCTACTGTTCCTCTTTCTCTACTGTTCCTCTACTGGTCCTCTTTCTCTACTGTGCCTCTTTCTCTACTGTGCCTCTTTCTCTACTGTTCCTCTTTCTCTACTGTTCCTATACTGTTCCTCTTTCTCTACTGTTCCTCTTTCTCTACTGTTCCTCTTTCTCTACTGTTCCTCTTTCTCTACTGTTCCTATACTGTTCCTCTTTCTCTACTGTTCCTCTTTCTCTACTGTTCCTCTTTCTCTACTGTTCCTCTACTGGTCCTCTTTCTCTACTGTGCCTCTTTCTCTACTGTGCCTCTTTCTCTACTGGTCCTCTTTCTCTACTGGTCCTCTTTCTCTACTGTTCCTTTTTCTCTACTGTACCTCTTTCTCTACTGTTCCTCTACTGGTCCTCTTTCTCTACTGTTCCTCTTTCTCTACTGTTCCTTTTTCTCTACTGTACCTCTTTCTCTACTGTTCCTCTACTGTGCCTCTTTCTCTACTGTTTCTCTTTCTCTACTGTTCCTCTTTCTCTACTGTTCCTCTTTCTCTACTGTTCCTCTTTCTCTACTGTCCCTCTTTTTCTGCTGGTCCACTCTCCTTCACATCTCTAATCTTTACTGAAACAACTGTAAATATGACAGTAAATGTATCAATGTATTGTGTATACTGTTTAATCAATATATATTTCACCCATCCTGTGTTTTCAAATCAGTGTGATGGAGAGAAGACATACAGTGCATTCAGAAAGTATTCAGACCCCTTGACTTTTTACACATTTTGTTACGTTACAGCCTTATTCTAAAATTGATTAAATTGTTTTTTCCCCTCATCAATCTACACACAATACCCCAGAATGACAAAGCTAAAACAGTTTTTTGCAAATGTATTAGAAATAAAAAACTTAAAAATCACATTTACATAGGTATTCAGACCCTTTACTCAGTACTTTGTTAAAGCACCTTTGGCAGCGATTACAGCCTCGAGTCTTCTTGGGTATGACACTACAAGCTTGGCACACCTGTATTTAAGGAGTTTCTCCCATTCTTCTCTGCAGATTCTCTTAAGATCTGTCAGGTTGGATGGGGAGCGTTGCTGCACAGCTATTTTCAGGTCTCTCCAGAGATGTTAGATTGGGTTCAAGTCCGGGCTCTGGCTGGGCCATTCAAGGACATTCAGAGACTTGTCCTGAAGCCACTCCTGCATTGTCTTGGCTGAGTGCTTAGGGTCGTTGTCCTGTTGGAAGGTGAACCTTCTCCCTTGTCTGAGGTCCTGAGAGCTCTGGAGCAGATTTTTTTTCAAGGATCTCTCTGTACTTTGCTCCGTTCATCTTTCCCTCGATCCTGGCTAGTCTCCCAGTCCCTCCCCCGATTGCTCAGTTTGGCCGGGCGGCCAGCTCTAGGAAAAGTCTTGGTGGTTCCAAATAATCCTGTCTCGGAGCTCTACGGACAATTCCTTCGACCTCATGGCTTGGTTTTTGCTCTGACATGCACTGTCAACTGTGGGACCTTATATAGACAGGTGTGTGCCTTTCCAAATCTTGTCCAATCAATTGAATTGACCACAGGTGGACTCCAATTAAGTTGTAGAAACATCAAGGATGATCAATGGAAACAGGATGCACCTGAGCTCAATTGCGAGTCTCATAGCAAAGGGTCTGAATACTTATGTAAATAAGGTATTTCTGGTTTAATTTTTTAACAGATTTGCAAAACATTTATACAAAACTGTTTTTGCTTTGTCATTATGGAGTATTGTGTGTAGATTGCTGAGGATTTTTATTTATTTAATCTATTTTAGAATAAGGCTGTAACGTAACAAAATGTGGAAAAAGTCAAGGGGTCTGAATACTTTCCGAATGCACTGTAATACAGTTATTGGTAGAAACATGTTTGAAAAACTTTTGTTCTGGGGTTGAGCTACCCCTTGCGGCAGTGTTTCCCAAATTCAGTCCTGGGGACCCCAAAGCTTGATGATGAGTTGATTATCTGAATCAGCTGTGTAGTGCTAGGGCAAAATTCAAAACGTTCACCTCTTGGGGTCCCCAGGACCGAGTTTGGGAAACACTGCCTTACAGAATGTGAAGTTGATAGGCTGAGTCTAGAGCAACACTTTGGGGTGACCCATCCCTTACAGACTGTTAAGTTTTTAGGCTGAGTCTAGTGCAACACTTTGGGGTGACCCATCCCTTACAGACTGTTAAGTTTTTAGGCTGAGTCTAGTGCAACACTTTGGGGTGACCCATCCCTTACAGACTGTTAAGTTTTTAGGCTGAGTCTAGAGCAACACTTTGGGGTGACCCATCCCTTACAGACTGTTAAGTTTTTAGGCTGAGTCTAGTGCAACACTTTGGGGTGACCCATCCCTTACAGACTGTTAAGTTTTTAGGCTGAGTCTAGAGCAACACTTTGGGGTGACCCATCCCTTACAGACTGTTAAGTTTTTAGGCTGAGTCTAGAGCAACACTTTGGGGTGACCCATCCCTTACAGACTGTTAAGTTTTTAGGCTGAGTCTAGAGCAACACTTTGGGGTGACCCATCCCTTACAGACTGTTAAGTTTTTAGGCTGAGTCTAGTGCAACACTTTGGGGTGACCCATCCCTTACAGACTGTTAAGTTTTTTAGGCTGAGTCTAGAGCAACACTTTGGGGTGACCCATCCCCTTACAGACTGTTAAGTTTTTAGGCTGAGTCTAGTGCAACACTTTGGGGTGACCCATCCCTTACAGACTGTTAAGTTTTTAGGCTGAGTCTAGTGCAACACTTTGGGGTGACCCATCCCTTACAGACTGTTAAGTTTTTAGGCTGAGTCTAGTGCAACACTTTGGGGTGACCCATCCCTTACAGACTGTTAAGTTTTTAGGCTGAGTCTAGTGCAACACTTTGGGGTGACCCATCCCTTACAGACTGTTAAGTTTTTAGGCTGAGTCTAGTGCAACACTTTGGGGTGACCCATCCCTTACAGACTGTTAAGTTTTTAGGCTGAGTCTAGTGCAACACTTTGGGGTGACCCATCCCTTACAGACTGTTAAGTTTTTAGGCTGAGTCTAGTGCAACACTTTGGGGTGACCCATCCCTTACAGACTGTTAAGTTTTTAGGCTGAGTCTAGTGCAACACTTTGGGGTGACCCATCCCTTACAGACTGTTAAGTTTTTAGGCTGAGTCTAGTGCAACACTTTGGGGTGACCCATCCCTTACAGACTGTTAAGTTTTTAGGCTGAGTCTAGTGCAACACTTTGGGGTGACCCATCCCTTACAGACTGTTAAGTTTTTAGGCTGAGTCTAGTGCAACACTTTGGGGTGACCCATCCCTTACAGACTGTTAAGTTTTTAGGCTGAGTCTAGAGCAACACTTTGGGGTGACCCATCCCTTACAGACTGTTAAGTTTTTAGGCTGAGTCTAGTGCAACACTTTGGGGTGACCCATCCCTTACAGACTGTTAAGTTTTTAGGCTGAGTCTAGTGCAACACTTTGGGGTGACCCATCCCTTACAGACTGTTAAGTTTTTAGGCTGAGTCTAGTGCAACACTTTGGGGTGACCCATCCCTTACAGACTGTTAAGTTTTTAGGCTGAGTCTAGTGCAACACTTTGGGGTGACCCATCCCTTACAGACTGTTAAGTTTTTTAGGCTGAGTCTAGTGCAACACTTTGGGGTGACCCATCCCTTACAGACTGTTAAGTTTTTTAGGCTGAGTCTAGTGCAACACTTTGGGGTGACCCATCCCTTACAGACTGTTAAGTTTTTAGGCTGAGTCTAGTGCAACACTTTGGGGTGACCCATCCCTTACAGACTGTTAAGTTTTTAGGCTGAGTCTAGTGCAACACTTTGGGGTGACCCATCCCTTACAGACTGTTAAGTTTTTAGGCTGAGTCTAGTGCAACACTTTGGGGTGACCCATCCCTTACAGACTGTTAAGTTTTTAGGCTGAGTCTAGTGCAACACTTTGGGGTGACCCATCCCTTACAGACTGTTAAGTTTTTAGGCTGAGTCTAGTGCAACACTTTGGGGTGACCCATCCCTTACAGACTGTTAAGTTTTTAGGCTGAGTCTAGTGCAACACTTTGGGGTGACCCATCCCTTACAGACTGTTAAGTTTTTAGGCTGAGTCTAGTGCAACACTTTGGGGTGACCCATCCCTTACAGACTGTTAAGTTTTTTAGGCTGAGTCTAGTGCAACACTTTGGGGTGACCCATCCCTTACAGACTGTTAAGTTTTTAGGCTGAGTCTAGTGCAACACTTTGGGGTGACCCATCCTTACAGACTGTTAAGTTTTTAGGCTGAGTCTAGTGCAACACTTTGGGGTGACCCATCCCTTACAGACTGTTAAGTTTTTTAGGCTGAGTCTAGTGCAACACTTTGGGGTGACCCATCCCTTACAGACTGTTAAGTTTTTAGGCTGAGTCTAGTGCAACACTTTGGGGTGACCCATCCCTTACAGACTGTTAAGTTTTTAGGCTGAGTCTAGTGCAACACTTTGGGGTGACCCATCCCTTACAGACTGTTAAGTTTTTAGGCTGAGTCTAGTGCAACACTTTGGGGTGACCCATCCCTTACAGACTGTTAAGTTTTTAGGCTGAGTCTAGTGCAACACTTTGGGGTGACCCATCCCTTACAGACTGTTAAGTTTTTAGGCTGAGTCTAGTGCAACACTTTGGGGTGACCCATCCCTTACAGACTGTTAAGTTTTTAGGCTGAGTCTAGTGCAACACTTTGGGGTGACCCATCCCTTACAGACTGTTAAGTTTTTAGGCTGAGTCTAGTGCAACACTTTGGGGTGACCCATCCCTTACAGACTGTTAAGTTTTTAGGCTGAGTCTAGTGCAACACTTTGGGGTGACCCATCCCTTACAGACTGTTAAGTTTTTAGGCTGAGTCTAGTGCAACACTTTGGGGTGACCCATCCCTTACAGACTGTTAAGTTTTTAGGCTGAGTCTAGTGCAACACTTTGGGGTGACCCATCCCTTACAGACTGTTAAGTTTTTAGGCTGAGTCTAGTGCAACACTTTGGGGTGACCCATCCCTTACAGACTGTTAAGTTTTTAGGCTGAGTCTAGAGCAACACTTTGGGGTGACCCATCCCTTACAGACTGTTAAGTTTTTAGGCTGAGTCTAGTGCAACACTTTGGGGTGACCCATCCCTTACAGACTGTTAAGTTTTTAGGCTGAGTCTAGTGCAACACTTTGGGGTGACCCATCCCTTACAGACTGTTAAGTTTTTAGGCTGAGTCTAGAGCAACACTTTGGGGCCAACTTTCCTCCTGTGAACCCTGCATGTCATCCTTCAGCCCTGTCTGGTCCGTCCCCCTAATGTCTCCCCTCCTGCCCCACTCCCTCACGTTGTTTCCACCGCTACACTCTCTCTGTCAGTTCATTTGATTTAATCAGCCAATTACTGTGGAGGATTCTGGGGTAGCTGTGGTCCCAACCGTCCTGATTGGACCAAGGAATTATACTAATAAACTACAGAGGGAGAGAGAGAGAGAGAGACTGAGAATGACAGAGGGAGAGAGACCGAGAGACGGAGCGAGAGAGGTAGAGCGGAGAGAGAGAGAGAGAGAGAGAGAGAGAGAGAGAGAGAGAGAGAGAGAGAGAGAGAGAGAGAGAGAGAGAGAGAGAGAGAGAGAGAGAGAGAGAGAGAGAGAGAGAGAGAGAGAGAGAGAGAGAGAGAGAGAGAGAGAGAGAGAGAGAGAGAGAGAGAGAGAGCGAGTGAGTGAGAGGTAGAGAGCAACAGAGAGAGACAGAGAGGGAGAGAGAGACCCACATGAAAAAATACTATTGTATATTATGGCATAAATATACTGTAGAGTTTTTTTGCGGACTTTACTATAGTATTCACTGACTAAAGTCCGCAAAAACACTACAGTGAATACTATAGTAAAGTCCGCAAAAAAAATACTGTAGTATTTACTGTAGAATACTGTCGTATTCACTGTAGTATACTATAGTATTCACTGTAGTATTTACAGTTAACTATAGTATAACTACTGTAGTAAAAGAAAACAGTAGTATATACTATAGTAATTAATGTAGTGTTTTAGCGGATTGCAGTACACTGTAGTATTTACTATAGTGTGTTTGTTTTATTATCTTTGACATAGAAGTGGAGGCTTTCTCCTTCAGGAAACCTACTGTAGAAATACTAAAATAGCTCATTTTCCAGAACCTGTAGGTAGGTAGGTAGGTAGGTAGGGCAGGGTATATATGCCAGTTAAGAGAGAGAGAGAGAGAGAGAGAGAGAGAGAGAGAGAGAGAGAGAGAGAGAGAGAGAGAGAGAGAGAGAGAGAGAGAGAGAGAGAGAGAGAGAGAGAGAGAGAGAGAGAGAGAGAGAGAGAGAGAGAGAGAGAGAGAGAGAGAGAGAGAGAGAGAGAGAGAGAGACAGACAGACAGACAGACAGACAGACAGACAGACAGACAGACAGACAGACAGAGAGGCAGAGAGAGACAGACGGAAAGAGAGACAGGAGAGAGAGAGAGAGAGAGAGAGAGAGCGACAGAGAGACAGAGAGACAGAGAGAGACAGACGGAAAGAGAGAAAGAGAGACAGAGAGAGAGAGAGAGAGAGAGAGAGAGAGAGAGAGAGAGAGAGAGAGAGAGAGAGAGAGAGAGAGAGAGAGAGAGAGAGAGAGAGAGAGAGAGAGAGAGACAGACGGAAAGAGAGAGCGAGAGAGAGACAGATGGAAAGAGAGACAGAGAGAGAGAGAGAGAGAGAGAGAGAGAGAGAGAGAGAGAGAGAGAGAGAGAGAGAGAGAGACAGAGAGACAGACGGAAAGAGAGACAGAGAGAGAGCGAGAGAGAGACAGACGGAAAGAGAGACAGAGAGTGAGAGAGAGAGAGAGAGAGAGAGAGAGAGAGAGAGAGAGAGAGAGAGAGAGAGAGAGAGAGAGAGAGAGAGAGAGAGAGAGAGAGAGAGAGAGAGAGAGACAGACAGACAGACGGAAAGAGAGACAGAGAGTGAGAGAGAGAGAGAGAGAGAGAGAGAGAGAGAGAGAGACAGAGACAGAGACAGAGACAGAGACAGAGAGGGATGAATAAAAGAGGTCCATCTTACCTGTC
This sequence comes from Coregonus clupeaformis, assembly GCF_020615455.1. Classification (NCBI taxonomy): domain Eukaryota; kingdom Metazoa; phylum Chordata; class Actinopteri; order Salmoniformes; family Salmonidae; genus Coregonus; species Coregonus clupeaformis. The sequence continues at coordinate 368,563 of NW_025533690.1, forward strand.
ACTGTACGCAGCAGCTGTGGCGGCAGCAGGTTGTGCATATCTGTAGGCAGCGTAGCCACCCTGGAAACACACACGCACACACACACGGACACACACACGGACATGCACGCACACACACACACACACAGAGACACGCACACACACACACGCACACACGCAGATATACAGAGAGATGGTTAATACATTTAATTTATTCCTGTCAGTAACATTTATATTCTGCTGGATCATGAGCTATTTTGAATTTGTGGATCTACACATATAATGACAGAATACAACAACACACAGTTTGATCATTAGCAAGGCTGATGTAGGACTCAATACATATGAAATGCTTGGAAATTAAATATTTCTATGTGCTGAATTAATTATGCCACACAATCAATAGTTTACTGATTTAATAATAAAGGGAAGTAGATACATTTTTCATTCAAACATATTATTTGTTTTCAAAGATTAATTTGCCATCACTGCCTTCCAACAGATTCCCATATGTTCTACAAAGAACACAGATTTTAATTTATGTAATGCTGCCATCAGCTGTTCAATTAAGCAAACATGACACACACACACAAACACAAACACACACATCCATGCGACAGGCGAGTGTGCGGTGATGCAGTGATGATCAGTCTGTGAGCACAGCAAGACTCCATGTTCAACCAACCATAAAGTCACGCCAACCACATCACGGCCACGAACATGGCCAGCATGCATTCCACCACATAGAGCAGAGCAGCAAGCCCTCAGGAGATGAAGTGATTCTGTTCCCGGTAAAATATAATGTCCCCTGTTTCTGGTTCCTGTGAAATATAGTGACCCCTGTTTCTGGTTCCTGTAAAATACAGTGACACCTGGTTCTGGTTCCTGTAAAATACAGTGACCCCTGGTTCTGGTTCCTGTAAAATACAGTGACCCCTGGTTCTGGTAACTGTAAAATACAGTGACCCCTGGTTTATTGTTACTGTAAAATACAGTGACCCCTGGTTCTGGTTCCTGTAAAATACAGTGACCCCTGGTTCTGGTTCCTGTAAAATACAGTGACCCCTGGTTCTGGTTCCTGTAAAATACAGTGACCCCTGGTTCTGGTTCCTGTAAAATACAGTGACCCCTGGTTTATTGTTACTGTAAAATACAGTGACCCCTGGTTCTGGTTCCTGTAAAATACAGTGACCCCTGGTTTATTTTTACTGTAAAATACAGTGACCCCTGGTTTATTGTTACTGTTGCTACTCTTAGAACCTGGTGTTGTGTTGTTTCTGGTTCCTGCGAAATATAGTGTCCCTTAGTTCTCGGTGCTCTGCTCATCTACCCACAATGCACCTAATTTCTTCCAACAATGTGGAGACGATACATCTTCAGTCATATCAGTGATCAAATACTGTACTATAGTATTACCATTCTACTGATGTAATACTGTACTATATTATTACCATTCTACTGATGTAATACTGTACTATAGTATTACCATTCTACTGATGTAATACTGTACTGTATTATTACCATTCTACTGATGTAATACTGTACTATATTATTACCATTCTACTGATGTAATACTGTACTATATTATTACCATTCTACTGATGTAATACTGTACTATATTATTACCATTCTACTGATGTAATACTGTACTATATTATTACCATTCTACTGATGTAATACTGTACTATATTATTACCATTCTACTGATGTAATACTGTACTATATTATTACCATTCTACTGATGTAATACTGTACTATAGTATTACCATTCTACTGATGTAATACTGTACTGTATTATTACCATTCTACTCTACAGTGGTTCTACAAAGCATCTGATACTGGCATGGTCTAGGCATGGTACTTAGTCTGTGTACCAAATGGTACCCTATTCCCTATGGGCCCTAGTCAAATGTAGTGCACTATACAGGGAACAGGATGCCATTGGGGACACAGCCTTAGAGAGTGATGGACAGAGATGACAGGAAGATGAACTGGTATCTCCTGAGTTAGTCACCGTTCACTCTTCTGTGACACACCGTCTGTCAACCGTGTGTGTGTGTGTGTGTGTGTGTGTGTGTGTGTGTGTGTGTGTGTGTGTGTGTGTGGCAGGCAGGCAGGCAGGCATAGCAGAGAGAGAGAGAGAGAGAGAGAGAGAGAGAGAGAGAGAGAGCAGAGAGATAGAGCAAGAGTGAGAGAGAAAGAGAAAGGGGGGGTGCGAGAGAGAGAGAAAGAGAAGGGAAGAGAGAGAGAGAGAGAGAGAGGGGAGAGAGACAGAGAGCGAGAGAGAGAGAGAAAGCGAGAGGGGGGAGAGAGAGGGAAAGAGAGAGGGGGGAGAGAGGGAGAGAGAGAGATAGAGAGAGAGAGGGGGAGAGAGAGAGAAAAAGAGAGGGAGGAGAGAGAGAAAGAGAGAAGGGGAGAGAGAGAGAGAAAGAGAGAGGGGGAGATCCTGACTCACTGTTCAGTTCTATCTTCCATGCTAATAAATTGTGTAACCTGTTTTATAACGGGTGTTTCTCTCCAGAGGTATTTTCTTGCTGTTGCAAGCAAGCACGCGTGTATGTGAGTGTGTGAGTGTGTGTATAGGAAGGGGAAGGATACAGGTAGATGGGACATTGAGAAAAATGTCCTAAACATGAACACACACATACTGTAATACCCCTGGAATCTTGGATTCTTCTCACTGAACCCCTGACTTGGTCCGTCCACACTTCCCTCTGATCAGGCTCACCACGCAGCCAGGTCACCCGTGATACAAGTCAGTATTCAACGTCCATCCATGTCTGAGGACGTCGGGAGATTACGTGGAAACCGGCCAATAGGGGCAACAGTGAGCATTATTACCTTGAAGTAGGTTTTGGTTTTGCTAGGGTGTTGTGGACGGGGATGGTGGATGGGCCTAAGCATATGCCTCATGTTCGAATCCAGAGATATAAAGTTGTTTTTAAGATTTTATTTTTAAGCCTATCCCAAACCTTATCCCTTACCTTAACCATTCAGAGTTAATGCCTGAACTTAACCTTAAACACGTTTGGAACAACTTCAAAATTGGACGTTTGAGAAACATGGATGAACGTCTAATTCTGACGTGAGACTGTGAGAGCTGGTTGCACCATGGGTGTATCCCAACTGGTACCCTATCCCCTATGTAGTGCATAACCTTTCACCCCGTCAGCCCCATGACAACAAGCATAAACACCATGCATGCAACGTCTAACAGAGGTAGCCAGTCTTCAACTAGCCTCTTCAGAAATAAGCAATTTAAACATTTCTGGATTCATATAGGTTGGTTGCAGTGGAGGCTGCTGAGGGGAGGACGGCTCATGATAATCGCTGGGACGGAGCAAATGGAATGGCATCAAACACACGGAAACCATGCGTTTGGTGTATTTGATACCATACCACTGATTCCACTCCAGCCATTGCAACAGGCCCATCCTCCCGAATTAAGGTGGCACCAACCTCCTGTGGTTGGTTGTGGATACATTACATTCAGCTGCTATAGGCCTACATTCAACCAACCCAAACCATATATGACATTTTAGAGAGTTGGGCCAACTTTTTGAATTTTGAATATTGTTCTAATTAGGCATTCAGTTACATACCATACTTTAAATATTCCCCATGTAACGTTGATGGGGAGCTATAAAATGTTAAAGTTTCATGTAAATGAATCATAATGCAGAAACCTCAATGTCCCAACTCTCTAGATACATGGCTCTGCAACTCTGAATACATGGCTCTGCAACTCTCTGAATACATGGCTCTGCAACTCTCTGAATACATGGCTCTGCAACTCTCTAGATACATGGCTCTGCAACTCTCTGAATACCTGGCTCTGCAACTCTCTGAATACCTGGCTCTGCAACTCTCTGAATACCTGGCTCTGCAACTCTCTGAATACCTGGCTCTGCAACTCTCTGAATACATGGCTCTGCAACTCTCTGAATACATGGCTCTGCAACTCTCTGAATACATGGCTCTGCAACTCTCTGAATACCTGGCTCTGCAACTCTCTGAATACCTGGCTCTGCAACTCTCTGAATACCTGGCTCTGCAACTCTCTGAATACCTGGCTCTGCAACTCTCTGAATACGTGGCTCTGCAACTCTCTGAATACCTGGCTCTGCAACTCTCTGAATACCTGGCTCTGCAACTCTCTGAATACCTGGCTCTGCAACTCTCTGAATACCTGGCTCTGCAACTCTCTGAATACCTGGCTCTGCAACTCTCTGAATACCTGGCTCTGCAACTCTCTGAATACATGGCTCTGCAACTCTCTGAATACCTGGCTCTGCAACTCTCTGAATACATGGCTCTGCAACTCTCTGAATACATGGCTCTGCAACTCTCTAAATAAATACCTGGCTCTGTAACTCTCTAAATAAATACCTGGCTCTGCAACTCTCTAAATAAATACCTGGCTCTGCAACTCTCTAAATAAATACATGGCTCTGCAATTCTCTGAATACGTGGCTCTGCAACTCTCTGAATAAATACCTGGCTCTGCAACTCTCTGAATATATGGCTCTGCAATTCTCTGAATACATGGCTCTGCAATTCTCTGAATACATGGCTCTGCAATTATCTGAATACCTGGCTCTGCAACTCTGAATACATGGCTCTGCAACTCTGAATACATGGCTCTGCATACAACCAACCAACATGAATACAGGAACATGTAAATGTCATATGTTCTGAGTGGTAAGTCGAAACATAACTATCCCTGTTACAGACCTCAACGTCATTCAGTATTAATAATACTTACATAAATATCTGCACCATAAAATCCATCCTGGTAAACAACACTGCAAAGGATGCAAACACAAACAAACACAAACAAAACAAACATCCATATTAGTGCAAGTTGACATGCAGGCACCAGCTAGACACAAACCCTGTCTGTCTGTTCAGAGGATAGTTTGTCCAATCAAAGACCACCAGACATGAGAGGGGTGGAGCCAAACAGGAAGTTCCCTCTCCCTCTCTCTCTCTCTCTCTCTCTCTCTCTCTCTCTCTCTCTCTCTCTCTGTGAATCCCAAACCACCGCCTCGCCCCTACCAACTCGCTTGGAGGGCCCTCTGTTGTCATGTGTTGCTTACGAAACTCAGAGGGTGACTTCCAGAGAGTGGCGAGGGGATCAATAAACCCATCAACTTCGGGACTCATGCCGTATTCAAAACAACTGGGAACTCGGAAATCTCAGACTTCTGACTGCTGCCTTCTGGCCTCTGTGACTGTTATCTCTCTCTGTTTTGACACTCTGCCTTCTGGCCTCTGTGACTTGTATCTCTCTCTGTAATGAAACTCTGCCTTCTGGCCTCTGTGACTGGTATCTCTCTCTGTAATGATACTCTGCCTTCTGCTCTCTGTGACTGGTATCTCTCTCTGTAATGAAACTCTGCCTTCTGGCCTCTGTGACTGGTATCTCTCTCTGTAATGATACTCTGCCTTCTGCTCTCTGTGACTGGTATCTCTCTCTGTAATGATACTCTGCCTTCTGCTCTCTGTGACTGGTATCTCTCTCTGTAATGATACTCTGCCTTCTGCTCTCTGTGACTGGTATCTCTCTCTGTAATGATACTCTGCCTTCTGCTCTCTGTGACTGGTATCTCTCTCTGTAATGATACTCTGCCTTCTGCTCTCTGTGACTAGTATCTCTCTCTGTAATGAAACTCTGCCTTCTGCTCTCTGTGACTGGTATCTCTCTCTGTAATGACACTCTGCCTTCTGCTCTCTGTGACTGGTATCTCTCTCTGTAATGACACTCTGCCTTCTGCTCTCTGTGACTGGTATCTCTCTCTGTAATGACACTCTGCCTTCTGCTCTCTGTGACTGGTATCTCTCTCTGTAAAGATACTCTGCCTTCTGCTCTCTGTGACTGGTATCTCTCTCTGTAATGACACTCTGCCTTCTGCTCTCTGGGACTGGTATCTCTCTCTGTAATGACACTCTGCCTTCTGCTCTCTGTGACTGGTATCTCTCTCTGTAATGACACTCTGCCTTCTGCTCTCTGTGACTGGTATCTCTCTCTGTAATGACACTCTGCCTTCTGCTCTCTGTGACTGGTATCTCTCTCTGTAATGACACTCTGCCTTCTGCTCTCTGTGACTGTTACGTCTCTCTGTAATGACACTCTGCCTTCTGCTCTCTGTGACTGGTATCTCTCTCTGTAATGACACTCTGCCTTCTGCTCTCTGTGACTGGTATCTCTCTCTGTAATGATACTCTGCCTTCTGCTCTCTGTGACTGGTATCTCTCTCTGTAATGACACTCTGCCTTCTGCTCTCTGTGACTGTTACGTCTCTCTGTAATGACACTCTGCCTTCTGCTCTCTGTGACTGGTATCTCTCTGTAATGACACTCTGCCTTCTGCTCTCTGTGACTGTTACGTCTCTCTGTAATGACACTCTGCCTTCTGCTCTCTGTGACTGGTATCTCTCTCTGTAATGATACTCTGCC
>NW_025533690.1:382500-422500 GCF_020615455.1 Coregonus clupeaformis
CACACTGTAACTAAATTTACCCCATACTCCTGCCAGTGTCAGCCACCCAAGTTTTTAGCTTGCTATCTAGGTAGCTAAATGGTTAGCGTCGTCGCTAGCAAAACAGGATAGCTAGCTACATTCCTATTGTTTGCTTACCATGGCATTGGCTACTAGCTAGCAAGCTAACCAAACAAACTAGATGACAGGTTTGATAGGATGTAGCTAGCTAGTTTTCAATAATGTATCAATATGACATGACTAGCTAAAATCCCTGCTAACTCGTTTCAACTCTGATTTGCAAGCTAATGTTAGCTAGCTAGCATTCGAGGGCTGCTAACCAAAAACAACGCCTGACATTGTCCTTATAAAGGTTTATTGTGTAAAGCAAGATAAATGAAGGATCCAGCTATGGTGGTAATTAATGTCATGTCTGACTGCTGCAGTACTCCTTGTCCATGTGCTAGCTAGTAGTAGCAACAACACACACACACACACACACACACACACGGAGCACTCAGCAGTGATCATCTGGTGGTTGCATAGTAACGATGTCACAAACCCAAATCAAATGCAGCTAGCACCAGTTGTGAAACTGGGCTGCACTGGCCCGGGTTTCCCCAGACCCAGCTCAAATTGGAGAATTCCATTGGAGCTAGCTGGAATTTGGGCCCTGATTTAAAGTGCCAATAGGAAAGGGTCTTAACAGCTAGCTAAGTGGGCACATCCACATTGTGTGATGTGGATGTGGTTCGGTGAATCGTGTGATGTGGATGTGGATCGCTGAATCGTGTGATGTGGATGGGGTTCGGTGAATCGTGTGATGTGGATGGGGTTCGGTGAATCGTGTGATGTGGATGTGGATCGCTGAATCGTGTGATGTGGATGTGGTTCGGTGAATCGTGTGATGTGGATGTGGATTGCTGAATCGTGTGATGTGGATGTGGTTCGGTGAATCGTGTGATGTGGATGTGGTTCGTTGAATCGTGTGATGTGGATGTGGATCGCTGAATCATGTGATGTGGGTGTGGATTGCTGAATCATGTGATGTGGACGTGGATCGCTGAATCATGTGATGTGGATGTTGTTCGCTGAATCGTGTGATGTGGATGTGGTTCGGTGAATCGTGTGATGTGGATGTGGTTCGTTGAATCGTGTGATGTGGAGGTGGTTCGGTGAATCGTGTGATGTGGATGTGGATCGCTGAATCATGTGATGTGGGTGTGGATTGCTGAATCATGTGATGTGGACGTGGATCGCTGAATCATGTGATGTGGATGTTGTTCGCTGAATTGTGTGATGTGGTTGTGGATCGCTGAATCGTGTGATGTGGATGTGGTTCGGTGAATCGTGTAATGTGGATGGGGTTCGGTGAATCGTTTGATGTGGATGGGGTTCGGTGAATCGTGTGATGTGGATGTGGTTCGGTGAATCGTGTAATGTGGACGTGGTTTGGTGAATCGTGTAATGTGGATGGGGTTCGGTGAATCGTGTGATGTGGATGTGGTTCGATGAATCATGTTATTAGTAACCTTGGACATGGAACACACAGTTAATGTGGATTCAGAACCCAGATCAGTCACATATTCATAGAGAGGCAGAGACCAACAGAGAGGGAAGATAGTTTACATCCTCATCTGTCCTCTTACCTGCATAGAACTCTGGACTGTAGACTGCACCGACTACTGGGTTCAACTTCCACCCTGGAGAGAGAGAGAGAGAGAGAGAGAGAGAGAGAGAGAGAGAGAGAGAGAGAGAGAGAGAGAGAGAGAGAGAGAGAGAGAGAGAGAGAGAGAGAGAGAGAGAGAGAGAGAGAGAGAGAGAGAGAGAGAGAGAGAGAGAGAGAGAGAGAGAGAGAGAGAGAGAGAGAGAGAGAGAGAGAGAGAGAGAGAGAGAGAGAGAGAGAGAGAGAGAGAGAGAGAGAGAGAGAGAGAGAGAGGAGGGAGGGAGGGAAGGAAGGAAGGAAGGAAGGAAGGAAGGAAGGAAGGAAGGAAGGAAGGAAGGAAGGAAGGAAGGAAGGAAGGAAGGAAGGAAGGAAGGAAGGAAGGAGAGGGACAGAGAGAGAGAGAGAGAGAGAGAGAGAAGGAGAGAGAAGGAAGGAAGGAAGGAGAGGGACAGAGAGAGAGAGATGAAAAAGAAAATTCAGCAGCTGTTGTTGCAGGATAGAAGTGATCTTTATTATCAGAAATATTTTCTAGAAGATAAAGACATATATAGAAAACATATAAGTGGTTTTAAACCCCTCCCACAGAAGCCCAGTGAGTCTTAAACCCCTCCCACAGAAGTGAGTTTTACCGTTTGCATAAGGGTTGACTGTCTTCTTGTTGGTCATTACCCGTGCTGTTGCATTGTTGACCTATCACAGACAGGCTTGTATCAGTGTATGTCCAATAGCAGTCAGCCAACAGTATGTTGTGATCAATAAAGCGGCATGCTTCCATATCATAATTTGTACATCAATGTGTTCCAAAACGTTTAAGTTGTCATGACAAACATCCATGTCAGTATTTAAACATGTCATACATAAATAGTAAAGAATCATACAAAGCAAATAAAAAAAATATTTTAATATTTTCATATTGTAAAAGATTTCCAGCATGCTTAATCCAGTTCCGGTCTTCAAAAGGAAATGAGTGAAACATAAAGGAAACAACACTGGACAAACAATCAAACAGCTGTGTTGTCATATGAAGGAGCATGCAGTAGAGAGGGGGAAGTGGAAACAATTAACAAATAACATGGCGGAGGAGGAGGAAGGAGGAGGAGGAGGAGGAGGAGGAGGAAGGAGGAAGGAGGAAGGAGCAGGAGGAAGGCGGAAGGAGGAAGGAGGAAGGAGGAGGAGGAAGGAGAAGGAGGAAGGAGGAGGACATGTTTGGAGCATTCTGCAACATCCAGTCATCTTCCAGAGTAAGGAGAACCATCAGACAGACACAAAGCAACATGTAGCATTCACACTCCACCTCACCAAGCCTGGAGTGTCATCGCAACAACAATCAGAGTCATCAACCAAATAAAAACAGAAATAAATACAGAAATAAAAACTGATCAAATCAACCAATCAATTAATCAGTCAATCAATCAAGTCATTCCAGCTTGAATCACAGCTAACAGAAGGGAAAATTAAAAACAGGGTGCATTGTGGTCCAAAAACACAATCAACGGGTTCCACAGTCCCAGAGAAGAGGTGCAACGAGTCAGTGCATGTCTCAACCAATCAGATTGGGTCACGCATCACGCATCATCACGCTAGCAGCTGGACTGAGACACTGAGTGGTAAAACACGCCGTAACACGCAAGAGAAAACATATAATCATAACACAGCTTCAAGAAACACCCAACTCAACCACAAGCCAAAAGAAAGACACGTGAATTTGAGCGTAGCGAGCGTTCGAGATATAGAGAGTGTGTGAGAGTGAGAGAAAGAGAGAGAGAGAGAGAGAGAGAGAGAGAGAGAGAGAGAGAGAGAGAGAGAGAGAGAGAGAGAGAGAGAGAGAGAGAGAGAGAGAGAGAGAGAGAGAGAGAGAGAGAGTGAGAGAGAGAGAGATGGTATTAATAATACATTGTCAGAATGGCTCACTTCACACTTACCATTCCCAGACCTGTTTTTGGCCCCGCCCACTTGTTTGTGTTTTGTTACCATGGTAACAGAGTTGGGGGCCTATACGAGTGGAGCTACCATTGGGAAGATGGAGGAGGGGGAGATGAGAGAGGAATATGCAACGTCTTACTCAAGAGGCCAAAGCAATGGCAGTTATACCCGCAATCACTTTCCAGCGTTTCCCAAACTCGGTCCTCGGGACCCGAAGGGGTGCACGTTTAGTTTTTTGCCTTAGCACTACACAGCTGATTCAAATTATAAAAGCTTGATGATGAGTTGATTATTTGAATCAGCTGTGTAGTTTTAGTGCAAAAACTAAAACGTGCACCTATGCACTAAAAACTCTCTCTCTTAGCTCTCTCTGTAGTTCTCTAAAGGTCTCTGTGTGGCTCCCAAAACATATTTGTATTATTGGATTGTATTTGTGAGTTGCCAAGTAAACCAAATCAATGTTTCTAAAATACTGTTGAATGAGAATAAGTGGCAAATACTATCATTGTTCTCTTTAGCTTTTATATATTTGACTTTTTCTCCACTGTTTATAGGGGACTGTAGTTTGTAACTTACAGGCCACCGTATATCCCTAACCCTGCAGTGAGGTCACTCACTACCCATGATGCTTCACTGCTTTGTTTACTTCCTGACTTTTCTGAGGAACTGGCTCTAAGCACTAGGGGGAACCCTTTAACTTCAGAAAGACAAAACACAATATGTACTTCACAACAACCTTCTACTGAAGTTAACAAATGAGCTCTTTTGAAAATAAATTAAGTCATAAAAAAATGAAGCAAATCCTGGGAAATATACAACAGTAAACTTGTACACGTATTCATGGGTGTAAAATACCTGACAATAAATCAAAATGGGGGCTGTATGAGGAGGGTGAGGGAGGGAGGTGAGGGCGCAGGTGGAGAGACAGGTGACGTGTGGGACAGGGTGAAATTGGGGGAGTGAAGCGGACGTTATACACACACATACATTCACACACACTGACACAGAGGAAGAGGAGGAGGTAAAGGAGGAAGAGGAGGAGGAAGTAGAGGAAGTATTTGTAACATGCACCTCTATTTTACGGCCTTCTACGACCGTGCCGTGTAATTTTTCTCGCGCCCCGTCAGCGTCCGCACTATGCTCGAAAGTTACGAACCCAAAACCCTGCATGCAGGATGGAGAGGGAGAAAACAACATGCATGTTATTAATATTACTATCATTACAATCATTATTCATATGATTACTGTCATTGCTCATGGTACTCCAGTCATCCAGTCATTACAGAACACAGCCTGGGGTGTCGTTCAGAAGAATAAAAGGAGAAAACATTTTGAAACGTAGAAGGATTAAGCACACTTTAGGTAGGTACCCCCTCTGCTTCAAAACGTTTTCCATATCTTCTGTGCTCTAACACAAATCTCTAACCTCTAGCTTCCTCTAACAGCTACCAATGAGAAGAGAAACACAACGCATCACGTACCTTAGAGCCCCGCTCGTTAAAAATTATTTCAACGTCTAATATTTTACCAAATTGCTGGAAAGAAAGACAGAAAAAAGCCAGAGTCAGTGACATTCTTTAATGGAGGATTCTTCAGTACTACAGCATATGTAGCATTTTACATTTGGAAATGATTAACTTTTGGGGGATAAAATCAGTAATTGTACTGTGATACTCACGCCAAACATTTGCCTGAGGTCTGGGTCCCTGAACCTGAAGGGTATGTTGGAGACATGGAGCCGCTTGGGTTGTGTCTTACTGTTAGAACTGTCAGACGACTGGCTCTGCTGCTGACTGTCTGTCTGAGCCACCTCCTCCGTCTGCTGGGGGAGGGGAGGGAGGGAGGGAGGGAGGGAGGGAGGGAGGGAGGGGAGGGAGATGGGAGGGAGGGAGGGAGAGAGGGAGGGTGGGAGGGTGGGAGGGAGAGGGGAGGGAGGAAGGGAGGAGGGAGGGAGGGTGGGAGGGAGGGAGGGAGAGGGAGGGAGGGAGGGAGGGAGAGAGGGAGGGTGGGAGGGTGGGAGGGAGGAGGAAGGGAGGGAGGGAGGGGAGAGGGAAGTAGGAGAGGGAAAGAGGGGGGAGGGGAGTGAGGGGGAGGAAGGAGAGAGACAGAATTATACACAGAAAATAAACTAAAGAAAGGAACACATCTAGTGTCATACTAGAACAGCTATACTAGAATGACACTAGAGGTGAACAGCTGATCTATACTAGAATGACACTAGAGGTGAACAGCTGATCTATACTAGAATGACACTAGAGGTGAACAGCTGATCTATACTAGAATGACACTAGAGGTGAACAGCTGATCTATACTAGAATGACACTAGAGGTGAACAGCTGATCAATACTAGAATGACACTAGAGGTGAACAGCAGAAACCTCTGGTCTCTTTTCACGTCCTGACAAAGAGGGCTAAACCTATAGTGATTTTGCAGATGTATTTGTTGTAGGCTACGGAGTTCTGGTTAATAAACCGTTCAATTCGAGAACTCGATCATCTGTTGTGGACAATCCTTAATTTATGATCTATCGAAGTCATGACATTGCACGCAAGCACACACCCACACACACACACACACACACACACCCACACACACACACACACACACACACACACACACACACACACCGTAGGGTCAGTGGTGTAGACACTGGAGAAACAGAACTAGCTCATTGAGTTATCTGTCAGTTCTCACAGTAAATCTGTACAGAGCCCTACATTTCCTATGGCCCATAAGGCAACGCTCATCATTAGAACCTTCATAGGAGCATCGATAAATCTCCAAGCTGTTTCCCAAAACCATTGTTACTAAAGTTGAACTTGAAAATGCTCGCTATTTACCGCCTGCCTCAGACCACTCATAGAACAGCTAAGTGCGTCATTAGATACGTCTTTTTCCTACACACTTAGAAAAAAAGGTGATATCTAGAACCTTAAAGGGTTCTTTGGCTGTCCCCATAGTAGAACCCTTTGAAGAACCCTTTTTGGTTGCAGGTAGAACCCTTTTGGTTCCAGATGGAACCCTTTTGGGTTCCATGCAGAACCCTTTCTACAGAGGATCAACATGGAACCCAAAAGGGTACTACCTGGAATCAAAAAAGTTTCTACCAGGAACAAAAAAAGGGTTCTCCTCTGGGGACAGCCAAAGAACACTTTTGGAACCCTTCTTTCTAAGAGTGTACCACGTCACTTTATACACAGAAGATCTCTGCTGAACATAGAATCAAGATGTTTGGTTCCGTGTGACCAGCGATAACTTCACAAGGAAGTTGGCTACAAATGCAAAGTTGCCAATATCTTTGCAATTGTTACAAACAAGTGAAGGATAAAAATATGCTTCAATCGAAAACCTAGATGTTAAAAAATAAATAGCCTACAATATAGCTACATAGGACTATATAATTCAATAATATCAGTACTTGACTTGGGCAGGAGCTCTAAGGAGCTGAGTACCGGCACCTCAAATGTTCTACTGCTTGAGCTCCTGTTCCTCAAAGACTATTAGCTCAAAAGTATTGTGGAGCTCCTGCACCTAAAAATAAACAGTACCGGCACCCAAAATGAGTACCGGCACCTATTTCAGTCCAAGTCAAGCACTGATTAATACTGAAATAAATGTAATGTTCGATCAATTGAGTTCTATTTTGCTAATTGCAGGCCGTTACAACGTGCACAATGATGTGAAAAATCAAGACTTGAATGGAGAAAACTGATCAGATATCAGCGCTGCCTTTCTTTCCATCCTAACAGTATGGACACATGCTCCGTTGGAGGAAAGATGCATAGTTAAAACACTGGTAAGCCTGCGTTCCATCGCTATCGGGAAACTGGGCCCTGGTCAAAAGGTAGTCCAACCAGGACCCACAGGGTAGTCAAAGGTAGTCCAACCAGGACCCATGGGGTAGTCAAAGGTAGTCCAACCAGGACCCATGGGGTAGTCAAAGGTAGTCCAACCAGGACCCACAGGGTAGTCAAAGGTAGTCCAACCAGGACCCACAGGGTAGTCAAAGGTAGTCCAACCAGGACCCACGGGGTAGTCAAACGATTAGAATGTGAGAATATAGACTGCTGTTGTATACATCCTTACCCACTCCCAGTATACACTGAGTGGACAAAACATTAAGAACAGTTTGACCAGGTGACCCAGTCCTCTACTGTCAATATATCCTATAAAGACATCTGATAGAGACAGACCCAGTCCTCTACTGTCTATACAGTTGAAGTCGGAAGTTTACATACACTTAGGTTGGAGTCATTAAAACTCGTTTTTCAACCACTCCACACATTTCTTGTTAACAAACTATAGTTTTGGCAAGTCGGTTAGGACATCTACTTTGTGCAAGACACAAGTACTTTTTCCAACAATTGTTTACAAACAGATTATTTAATTTATAATTCACTGTATCACAATTCCAGTTCGATCCCCGGGGCCACCCATCCGTAAAAATGTATGCACACAGGACTGTAAGTCGCTTTGGATAAAAGCGTCTGCTAAATGGCATATTATATTATTATTCGAAAAATTGTATACCCCCACAAGTCTGGTTCATCCTTGGGAGCAATTTCCAAACGCCTGAAGGTACCACGTTCATCTGTACAAACAATAGTATGCAAGTATAAATACCATGGGACCACGCAGCCGTCATACAGCTCAGGAAGGAGACGCGTTCTGTCTCCTAGAGATGAACATACTTTGGTGCGAAAAGTGCAAATCAATCCCAGAACAACAGCAAAGGACCTTGTGAAGATGCTGGAGGAAACAGGTACAAAAGTATCTATATCCACAGTAAAACGAGTCCTATATCGACATAACCTGAAAGGCCGCTCAGCAAGGAAGAAGCAACTGCTCCAAAACCGCCATAAAAAAGCCAGACAACGGTTTGCAACTGCACATTGGGACAAAGATTGTACTTTTTTGAGAAATGTCCTCCAGTCTGATGAAACAAAAATAGAACTGTTTGGACAAAATGACCATCGTTATGTTTGGAGGAAAAAGGGGGTGGCTTGCAAGCCGAAGAACACCATCCCAACCGTGAAGCACGGGGGTGGCAGTATCATGCTGTGGGGGTGCTTTGCTGCAGGAGGGACTGGTGCACTTCACAAAATAGATGGCATCATGAGGAAGGAACATGATGTGGATATATTGAAGCAACATCTCAAGACATCAGTCAGGAAGTTAAAGCTTGGTCGCAAATGGGTCTTCCAAATGGACAATGACCCCAAGCACACTTCCAAAGTTGTGGCAAAATGGCT
Source organism: Coregonus clupeaformis (assembly GCF_020615455.1). Lineage (NCBI taxonomy): Eukaryota > Metazoa > Chordata > Actinopteri > Salmoniformes > Salmonidae > Coregonus > Coregonus clupeaformis. The sequence continues at coordinate 391,322 of NW_025533690.1, forward strand.
TAAGGACGACAAAGTCAAGGTATTGGAGTGGCCATGACAAAGCCCCGACCTCAATCCTATAGAAAATGTGTGGGCAGAACTGAAAAAGCGTGTGCGAGCAAGGAGGCCTACAAACCTGACTCAGTTACACCAGCTCTGTCAGGAGGAATGGGCCAAAATTCACCCAATTTATTGTGGGAAGCTTGTGGAAGGCTACCCGAACAGTTTGACCCAAGTTAAACAATTTAAAGGCAATGCTACCAAATACTAATTGAGTGTATGTAAACTTCTGACCCACTGGGAATGTGATGAAAGAAATAAAAGCTTAAATAAATAATTCTCTCTACTATTATTCTGACATTTCACATTCTTAAAATAAAGTGGTGATCCTAACTGACCTAAGACAGGGAATTTTTACTAGGATTAAATGTCAGGAATTGTGAAAAACTGAGTTTAAATGTATTTGGCTAAGGTGTATGTAAACTTCCGACTTCAACTGTATATCCTATAGAGAAATCTGATAGACAGACCCAGTCCTCTACTGTCTATATATCCTCTAGAGACATCTGATAGAGACAGACCCAGTCCTCTACTGTCTATATATCCTATAGAGACATCTGATAGAGACAGACCCAGTCCTCTACTGTCTATATATCCTATAGAGACATCCGATAGAGACAGACCCAGTCCTCTACTGTCTATATATCCTATAGAGACATCTGATAGAGACAGACCCAGTCCTCTACTGTCTATATATCCCATAGAGACATCTGATAGAGACAGACCCAGTCCTCTACTGTCTATATATCCTATAGAGACATCTGATAGAGACAGACCCAGTCCTCTACTGTCTATATATCCCATAGAGACATCTGATAGAGACAGACCCAGTCCTCTACTGTCTATATATCCCATAGAGACATCTGATAGAGACAGACCCAGTCCTCTACTGTCTATATATCCTATAGAGACATCTGATAGAGACAGACCCAGTCCTCTACTGTCTATATATCCTATAGAGACATCTGATAGAGACAGACCCAGTCCTCTACTGTCTATATATCCTATAGAGACATCTGATAGAGACAGACCCAGTCCTCTACTGTCTATATATCCTATAGAGACATCTGATAGAGACAGACCCAGTCCTCTACTGTCTATATATCCATAGAGACATCTGATAGAGACAGACCCAGTCCTCTACTGTCTATATATCCTATAGAGACATCTGATAGAGACAGACCCAGTCCTCTACTGTCTATATATCCTATAGAGACATCTGATAGAGACAGACCCAGTCCTCTACTGTCTATATATCCTATAGAGACATCTGATAGAGACAGACCCAGTCCTCTACTGTCTATATATCCTATAGAGACATCTGATAGAGACAGACCCAGTCCTCTACTGTCTATATATCCTATAGAGACATCTGATAGAGACAGACCCAGTCCTCTACTGTCTATATATCCTATAGAGACATCTGATAGAGACAGACCCAGTCCTCTACTGTCTATATATCCTATAGAGACATCTGATAGAGACAGACCCAGTCCTCTACTGTCTATATATCCTATAGAGACATCTGATAGAGACAGACCCAGTCCTCTACTGTCTATATATCCTATAGAGACATCTGATAGAGACAGACCCAGTCCTCTACTGTCTATATATCCTATAGAGACATCTGATAGAGACAGACCCAGTCCTCTACTGTCTATATATCCTATAGAGACATCTGATAGAGACAGACCCAGTCCTCTACTGTCTATATATCCTATAGAGACATCTGATAGAGACAGACCCAGTCCTCTACTGTCTATATATCCTATAGAGACATCTGATAGAGACAGACCCAGTCCTCTACTGTCTATATATCCTATAGAGACATCTGATAGAGACAGACCCAGTCCTCTACTGTCTATATATCCTATAGAGACATCTGATAGAGACAGACCCAGTCCTCTACTGTCTATATATCCTATAGAGACATCTGATAGAGACAGACCCAGTCCTCTACTGTCTATATATCCTATAGAGACATCTGATAGAGACAGACCCAGTCCTCTACTGTCTATATATCCTATAGAGACATCTGATAGAGACAGACCCAGTCCTCTACTGTCTATATATCCCATAGAGACATCTGATAGAGACAGACCCAGTCCTCTACTGTCTATATATCCTATAGAGACATCTGATAGAGACAGACCCAGTCCTCTACTGTCTATATATCCCATAGAGACATCTGATAGAGACAGACCCAGTCCTCTACTGTCTATATATCCCATAGAGACATCTGATAGAGACAGACCCAGTCCTCTACTGTCTATATATCCTATAGAGACATCTGATAGAGACAGACCCAGTCCTCTACTGTCTATATATCCTATAGAGACATCTGATAGAGACAGACCCAGTCCTCTACTGTCTATATATCCTATAGAGACATCTGATAGAGACAGACCCAGTCCTCTACTGTCTATATATCCTATAGAGACATCTGAAACCAAAATGAATACATTTTTTTTATTTTTTTTATTTCCCCTTTATTTAACCAGGTAAGCCAGTTGAGAACAAGTTCTCATTTACAACTGCGACCTGGCCAAGATAAAGCAAGCAGTCGATAAAAAACAAACACAGAGTTAACATATGGGGTAAAACAAAACAAAGTCAAAAATACAAACAGAAAATATATATACAGTGTGTGCGAATGTAGTAAATTATGGAGGTAAGGCAATAAATAGGCCATAGTGCAAAATAATTACAATTTAGTATTAACACTGGAGTGATAGATGTGCAAAAGATGATGTGCAAATAGAGATACTGGGGTGCAAATTAGCAAAATAAATAACAATATGGGGATGAGGTAGTTGGGTGGGCTAATTTCAGAATGGCTGTGTACAGGTGCAGTGATCGGTAAGCTGCTCTGACAACTGATGCTTAAAGTTAGTGAGGGAGATAAGAGTCTCCAGCTTCAGAGATTTTTGCAGTTCGTTCCAGTCATTGGCAGCAGAGCACTGGAAGGAATAGCGGCCAAAGGAGGTGTTGGCTTTGGGGATGACCAGTGAGATATACCTGCTGGAGCGCAGACTACGGGTGGGTGTTGCTATGGTGACCAGTGAGCTAAGATAAGGCGGGGATTTGCCTAGCAGTGATTTAAAGATGACCTGGAGCCAGTGGGTTTGGCGACTAATATGTAGTGAGGGCCAGCCAACAAGAGCGTACAGGTCACAGTGGTGGGTAGTATATGGGGCTTTGGTGACAAAACGGATGGCACTGTGATAGACTACATCCAATTTGCTGAGTAGAGTGTTGGAGGCTATTTTGTAAATGACATCGCCGAAGTCAAGGATTGGTAGGATAGTCAGTTTTACGAGGGCATGTTTGGCAGCATGAGTGAAGGAGGCTTTGCTGCGAAATAGGAAGCTGATTCTAGATTTCACTTTTGATTGGAGATGCTTAATGTGAGTCTGGAAGGAGAGTTTACGGTCTAACCAGACACCTAGTTATTTGTAGTATTTGTACATATCCTGTATACATACATACATATATGTTTTACATTTTATATTTAGTCATCACACACACACGTGTACAAACACACACACACACACACACACACACACACACACACACACACACACACACACACACACACACACACACACACACACACACACACACACACACACACACACACACACACACACACACACACACACACACACACACACACACACACACACACACACACTGTACATTCAGTTCCATGCTTAACCCAGTTACAAGAAAGAGAATACTTTCCAATCCTCCCTGAAACAACTCTGGGCTGCTGGCCAGCTCCAAATACTGTCTGTGTGTATACAGAGGAAGAAGCATACGGCTGACAGGCTGCTGCTACACAACACACACACACACACACACACACACACACACACACACACACAACACACACACACACACACACACAACGCACACACACACACGTGTGCGCATGAGCAGCAGCAGCGTATGCCATCTGTTGATTGTACTGGCAGCGGACGCCTTCAAACGAGGAAGAAAATGAATATAAATATATATCTTGTATTTTCTTTACAGCATCAGAAGCTTTGTCAAATAGTCAGAGGGGGAGAAGAGAGACTTGTTTTAGACATACTGCTGGAGAGAAGGAGTCAAAGGACAGAGAGAGAAACAGACACTGATGACTGGAGAGAACTGAGACTAGGGAGGGAGGGAGGGAGGGAGGGAGGGGAGGGAAATGTCTCTTCTTTTGGAACTTTTGTGAGGGTAATGTTTACTGACATTTTTTGTTTGTTTATTTCACTTTTGTTTATTATCTATTTCACTTGCTTTGGCAATATTAACCTATGTTTCCCATGCCAATAAAGCCCTTTGAATTTAAATGAAGTGAAATGAGAGAGAGAGAGAGAGAGAGAGAGAGAGAGAGAGAGAGAGAGAGAGAGAGAGAGAGAGAGAGAGAGAGAGAGAGAGAGAGAGAGAGAAATTGGATTCCTAACAATGATTTACCATCAGACCACATTTATACCCTAGCCACTATAATTGATAAACCTGCTTTGTGGGTTTCCACAAAGCCTTTGATTCAGTTTGGCTTTTCACATTAATGTGGTGTAGGTGGAAAAACATATGATGTCATCAAATCAATGTATACAAATAACAAATGTACAGTCAACATGTGAGATAAACATACACATTTATGTTCCCAAGGGTGTGGAGTAAAACAGGGGAATAACTTGAGCTGAAGTATATTTAACATGTACAGGGAGCTCCAACAGGACTGGGACAGCGGTTGTGTTGTTTTGGCTCTGTACTCCAGCACTTTGGATCTGAAATGATACAATCACTATGAGGTTAAAGTGCAGAATGTCAGCTTTAACTTGATGGTATTTTCATCCATATCTAGTGAACTGTTTAGAAATTACAGCACTTCTTGTACATAGTCCTCCCATTTTAGGGCAACAAAAGTATTAAGACAAATTCACTTATTGTGTATTAAAGTAGTGAAAAGTTTAGTATTTGGTCCCATATTCCGAGCACGCAATGATTACATCAGGCTTGTGACACTACAAACTTGTTGGATGTATTTGCTGTTTGCTTTGGTTGTGTTTCAGATGATTTTGTGCCCAATAGAAATTAATGGTAAATAATGTATTGTGTCATTTTGGAGTCACTTATATTGTAAATAAGAATATAATATGTTTCTAAACACTTCTACATTAATGTGATGCTACCATGGTTACGGATAGTCCTGAATGAATCGTGAATAATGATGAGTGAGAAAGTTACAGAGGCATAAATGTCATACCGCCCCAAAATGTTATTGTAATGGTGAGAGGTTAGCATGTCTTGGGGGTATGATATTTGTGCGTCTTAGGGTTTTGCATTCTTCATCAAACCATTTAACGTTGTCGGCTTGACATTTTTAGGTTTGATAGGGAAGCTGAAAGGTCAAAAATACTGTTTAGGCTTTCTACTGCTAAGTTTACGCCTTCACTATTGCAGTGAAACGTTTTGTCCAGAAAGTTGTCTAAAAAGGATGGAATTTGTAGTTGCCTAATAGTTTTTTGGTAGGTTTCTACACTACTTTCCTTCCATCTATAGCATTTCTTAATAGTATGCAGTTTGTTTGGCTTTGATGCCTCACGATTGAGTATTACTCTGTTCAATTAGGCTGTGATTTTGCTGTGATCTGATAGGGGTGTCAGTGGGCTGACTGTGAACGCTCTGAGTTGAGGTCGTGATAAAGTAATCTACAGTACTACTGCCAAGAAATGAGCTATAGGTGTACCTATCATAGGACACACACACTCTCTCTCTCTCTCTCTCTCTCTCTCTCTCTCCACTCTCTCCTCTCTCTCTCTCTCTGATCTCGCCTCTCTCTCTCTTTTTAATTTACAGGTTTTATTGGCATGGGAATATATGCAACATTGCCAAAGCAAGTTAAATAGATAATAAACAAAAAGTGAAATAAACAATAAATATTAACAGTAAACATTACACTCAGAAGTTCCAAAAGAATAAAGACATTTCAAATGTCATATGTATATATATATATATATATATATATATATATATATATATATATATATATACAGTATTGTAACAATGTGCAAATAGTTAAAGTACAAATGGGAAAATAAATAAACATAAATATGGGTTGTATTTACAATGGTGTTTGTTCTTCACTGGTTGCCCTTTTCTTGTGGCAACAGGTCACAAATCTTGCAGCTGTGATGGCACACTCTGGTATTTCACCCAATAGATAAGGGAGTTTATCAAAATTGGGTTTGTTTTCGAATTCTTTGTGGATCTGTGTAATCAGAGGGAAATATGTGTCTCTAATATGTTCATACATTTGGCAGGAGGTTAGGAAATGTAGCTCAGTTTCCACCTCATGTTGTGGGCAGTGTGCACATAGCCTGTCTTCTCTTGAGAGCCAGGTCTGCCTACAGCGACCTTTCTCAATAGCAAGGATATGCTCACTGAGTCTGTACATAGTAAAACTTTCCTTAAATTTGGGTCAGTCACAGTGGTCAGGTATTCTGCCACTGTGTACTCTCTGTTTAGGGCCAAATAGCATTCTAGTTTGCTCTGTTTTTTTGTTAATTATTTCCAATGTGTCAAGTAATTCTCTTTTTGTCTCGCTCAGTCTCTCTCTCTCTCTCTCTCTGTGTCTCTCCATCTCTCTCTCTAGCTCTCTCTACTTTAACAGAGAGCAGAAAGTGGAGTGGGGGATGACATCACTCTATAAACAAGCCAGCCAGATGAGGTAATCTCTCTCTTTCTCTCTCTTGCCTTGTGCCTCAACATATAGACGCAGACTATAGAGCGAGTGAGAGAAGGAAAGAGAGATGAGGGGTGAGTGGGATAGAGATAGACAGAGTGGGAAAGCGGACTAAAGAAACAGAGAAGGGGGAGGGTTGATTAAGTGATGGCGAGAGTGTAAGACAGAGTGTGCTTTGGCAATATGTACATTGTTAAATCATGCCAATATAGCAAATTGAATTGAACATTGAGAGAGAGAGAGAGAGAGAGAGAGAGAGAGAGAGATTAAATGAGAGCTGGAGAGTTAATGAGACAGACAGACAGACACGGGGCGGGGTAATGAGTGTATGAGTGAGAAAAAGAGAGGGAGAAGGAGAGAAGTGATTTTCCAGATTTTTCTGCTCTGTCTTTCCTCTACTAGAGTTATGAGAGGTGTAATACTACCCCTTCTCCCCTTCTCTCTTCCTCTCCCCTTCTCTCTTCCTCTCTCCTTCTCTCTCCCCTTTCTCCTTCTCTCGTCCTCTCCCCTCCCTCTCTCCTCTCTTCCTCTCCCCTCTCTTCTACTCAATTCCTCTCCCCTCTTTCCATCTCTCTTTCTCTCCCCTCTTTCCATCTCTCTCCCTCTCCCCTCTCCCCTTCTCTCTTCCTCTCCCCTCTCTCCTTCTCTCTTCCTCTCCCCTCTCTCCTTCTCTCTTCCTCTCCCCTCTCCCCTTCTCTCTTCCTCTCCTCTCCCCTCCCTCTCTCCTCTCTCCCTCTCCCCTCTCTCCTTCTCTCGTCCTCTCCCCTCCCTCTCTCCTCTCTTCCTCTCCCCTCTCTTCTACTCAATTCCTCTCCCCTCTTTCCATCTCTCTTTCTCTCCCCTCTTTCCATCTCTCTCCCTCTCCCCTCCTCTCTTCCTCTCCCCTCTCTTCTACTCTCTTTCTCTCCCCTCTTTCCATCTCTCTTCCTCTCCCCTCTCCCCTCCTCTCTTCATCTCCCCTCTCTTCTACTCTCTTTCTCTTCCCTCTTTCATTCTCTCTTCCTCTCCCCTCTCTCCTTCTCTCTTCCTCTCCCCTCTCTTCTACTCTCTTTCTCTTCCCTCTTTCCATCTCTCTTCCTCTCCCATTCTCTCTTCCTCTCTCCTTCTCTCTTCCTCTCCCCTCTCTCCTTCTCTCTTCCTCTCCCCTCTCCCCTTCTCTCTTCCTCTCCCCTCTCTCTGTCTCTCTCTCCTCTCCCCTCTCTCCTTCTCTCCCTCTCCCCCTCTCTCCTTCTCTCTTCCTCTCTCCCTCTCTCTCCCTCTCCCTCTCTCCTCTCTTCCTCTCCCCTCTCCCCTTCTCTCTTCCTCTCCCCTCTCTCCTTCTCTCTTCCTCTCCCCTCCCTCTCTCCTCTCTCCCTCTCCCCTCTCTCCTTCTCTCGTCCCCTCCCCTCCCTCTCTCCTCTCTTCCTCTCCCCTCTCTTCTACTCAATTCCTCTCCCCCCTTTCCATCTCTCTTTCTCTCCCCTCTTTCCATCTCTCTCCCTCTCCCCTCTCCCCTCCTCTCTTCCTCTCCCCTCTCTTCTACTCTCTTCCTCTCCCCTCTCTCCTTCTCTCTTCCTCTCCCCTCTCTCCTTCTCTCTTCCTCTCCCTATCTCATTCTCTCTTCCTCTCCCCTCTCCCCTCCTCTCTTCCTCCCCCCTCTCTTCTACTCTCTTTCTCTCCCCTCTTTCCATCTCTCTTCCTCTCCCCTCTCTCCTTCTCTCTTCCTCTCCCTCTCTCATTCTCTCTTCCTCTCCCCTCTCCCCTTCTCTCTTCCTCTCCCCTCTCTCCTTCTCTCTTCCTCTCCCTCTCTCCTTCTCTCTTCCTCTCCCCTCTCTCCCCTCCTCTTCTCTCTTCCTCTCCCCTCTTTCCCCTCCTCTTCTCTCTTCCTCTCCCCTCTCCCCTTCTCTCTTCCTCTCCCCTCTCTCTCTCCCTCTCTCCTCTCCCCTCTCTCTGTCTCTCTCTCCTCTCCCCTCTCTCCTTCTCTCTCCCTCTCTCCTCTCTCCTTCATCAACACACAACAACTCTTATCTTCTCCTAGTTCTATCCTTCAAAGCTAAGGTCTAATACGGCATTAAACAACTTCGAAAAGACTATCGAGAAAATAAAAACTAAGCATTTTTCACAGCGCTCGGGGAAGAAAATATTTCTCATTACCATGCAAACTAATACTGGATTTTATTGCACTCTGGGTGAATGGCAATATACATATTTATGAAAATGAGAGGGACGATAAATCAAGCAAACAAATGACTACCACAGGATGTTTGTGTCTAGATGAATTCTATTAAAACAATGAATCAGAACACAGCCTGAAACCTGCTGCGTAAAGGCCTCTGAGGACCTGCAGCTTTCTGAGGTGTATAGAGTACACTAGGTCTAATTCTGCAGCTTTCTGAAGGGTATAGAGTACACTAGGTCTAATTCTGCAGCTTTGTGACAGTAATATATAACAGTATTATAGAACAGTAATATATAACAGTATTATAGAACAGTAATATATAACAGTATTATAGAACAGTAATATATAACAGTAATATATAACAGTAATATATAACAGTAATATATAACAGTTACACAGTTGAAGTCGGGAGTTTATATACACCTTAACTTGGGTCAAACGTTTCGGGTAGCCTTCCACAAGCTTCCCACAATAAGTTGAGTGAATTTTGGCCCATTCCTCCTTGCTTACACACACTTTTTCAGTTCTGCCACAAATGTTCTATAGGATTGAGGTCAGGGCTTTGTGATGGCCACTCCAATACCTTGACTTTGTGGTTCTTAAGCCATTTTTCCACAACTTTGGAAGTATGCTTGGGGTCATTGTCCATTTGGAAGACCCAAGCTATGACTTCCTGACTGATGTCTTGAGATGTTGCTTCAATCTATCCACATCATTTTCCTTCCTCATGATGCCATCTATTTTGTGAAGTGCACCAGTCCCTCCTGCAGCAAAGCACCCCCACAGCATGATGCTGCCACCCCCGTGCTTCACGGTTGGGATGGTGTTCTTCGGCTTGCAAGGACCCCCTTTTTCCTCCAAACATAACGATGGTCATTATGGCCAAACAGTTCTATTTTTGTTTCATCAGACCAGAGGACATTTCTCCAAAAAGTACAATCTTTGTCCCAATGTGCAGTTGCAAACCGTAGTCTGGCTTTTTTTATGGCGGTTTTGGAGCAGTGGCTTCTTCCTTGCTGAGCGGCCTTTCAGGTTATGTCGATATAGGACTCGTTTTACTGTAGATATAGGTACTTTTGTACCTGTTTCCTCCAGCATCTTCACAAGGTCCTTTGCTGTTGTTCTGGGATTGATTAGCACTTTTCGCACCAAAGTACGTTCATCTGTAGGAGACAGAACTCCTTCCTGAGCGGTATGACGGCTGCGTGGTCCCCCTGCGTGGTCCCATGGTGTTTATACTTGCATACTATTGTTTGTACAGATGAACGTGGTACCTTCAGGCATTTGGAAATTGCTCCCAAGGATGAACCAGACTTGTGGAGGTCCACAATTTTTTTTCTGAGGTCTTGGCTGATTTCTTTTGATTTTCCCATGATGTCAAGCAAAGAGGCACTGAGTTTGAAGGTTTGCCTTGAAATACATCCACAGGTACACCTCCAATTGACTCAAATTATGTAAATTAGCCTATCAGAAGCTTCTAAAGCCATAACATCATTTTCTGGAATTGTCCATGCTGTTTAAAGGCACAGTCAACTTAGTGTATGTAAACTTCTGACCCACTTGAATTGTGATACAGTGAATTATAAGTGAAATAATCTGTCTTTAAACACTTGTTGGAAAAATTAATTGTGTCATGCACAAAGTATATGTCCTAACCGACTTGCCAAAACTATAGTTGTTAACAAGTAATATGTGGAGTGGTTGAAAAACAAGTTTTAATGACTCCAACCTAAGTGTATGGAAACTTTCGACTTCAACTGTATATAACAGTATTATACTGCATAACAGTGATATTTAACAGTAATATTTAACAGTAATATAGAACAGTAATATATGCAGTATAATACTGTTTTATATAACTGTAATATATAACAATATTTTTAACAGTAATATAGTTTGGACACCTACTAATTCAAGGGTTTTTCTTTATTTTTTACTATTTTCTACATTGTAGAATAATAGTGAAGGCATCAAAACTATGAAATAACACATATTGAAATCATGTAGTAACCAAAAAAGAACAACAAATCAAAATATATTTAATATTTTAGATTCTTCAAATAGCCATCATTTGCCTTGATGACAGCTTTGCACACTCTTGGCATTCTCTCAACCAGCTTCATGAGGTAGTCACCTGGAATGCATTTCAATTAACAGGTGTGCCTTGTTAAAAGTTAATTTGTGGAATTTCTTTCCTTATTAATGCGTTTGAGCCAATCAGTTGTGTTGTGACAAGGTATGGTTGGTATACAGAAGATACCCCTATTTGGTAAAAGACCAAGTCCATATTATGGCAAGAACAGCTCAAATAAGCAAAGAGAAATGACAGTAAGACATGAAGGTCAGTCAATACGGAAAAGTTCAAGAACTTTTAAAGTTTCTTCAAGTGCAGTCGCAAAAACCATCAAGCGCTATGATGAAACTGGCTCTCATGAGGACCGCCACAGGAATGGAAGACCCAGAGTTGCCTCTGCTGCAGAGGATAAGTTCATTAGAGTTACCAGCCTCAGAAATTGCAGCCCAAATACCATTTCCCCAACATTAAAAAGAGGATGACATAGGTATCTTCTAGTTGTCACTGCATGAGACTAAGCATAGGTGTTTTGATGATGTTGAAATGTTGAAGTTGAAATGGTGCTGGAATAGTGGAGGCAGCTCCTGTTTTATAATAATAATAATAATAATAATAATAAATAAATAAAGTTTTATTTGCGACTTGCGGTAACTGTCTGTGGTTCTAAATCAATAGTTGTTTAGTAGTCTGAACATGTCTGAAAACATCAACTTGCTTGACCATGCTGTAGGTCATATAACTGTTTGTTACATGCAATATGCGTTGAGGACTTCACCGGACAGAGGTTGCTCTCCGGTTTTGTGATGAAACAAAGGTGTGGTTAAATGTATTCTGCCACTCTGTCTTCTTACTGTCTCGGCCTCAGGCCTATATATCACGGTGTCAAGGCATATGAACTAACATGTTATAGAGCAAACAACGCAATTATCACAACACATAGATTGTAATATGGCTTTTTTACTGGCTTCCCCGGTGATTTTACCCACGCACCGCTACTGAATATATAACAGTAATATACTGTATAACAGTATTATATAACAATAATACATAACAGTAATATATAAAAGTATTATAGAACAGTAATATATAACAGTATTATAGAACAGTAATATAGAACAGTAGTATAGAACAGTAATATATAACAGTATTATAGAACAGTAATATATAACAGTAATATAGAACAGTAATATAGAACAGTATTATAGAACAGTAATATAGAACAGTATTATATAACAGTAATATATAACAGTATTATAGAACAGTAATATAGAACAGTATTATAGAACAGTAATATAGAACAGTATTATATAACAGTAATATATAACAGTATTATAGAACAGTAATATAGAACAGTAATATAGAACAGTAATATAGAACAGTATTATAGAACAGTAATATAGAACAGTAATATAGAACAGTAATATGTAACAGTAATACAGTATACTGTATAACAGTAATATATAAGAGTAATATATGAACAGTTTTATATTTAATTGATAATGCCAGAGAAGCCGGTGTTTGGAGGATATATCGGCACGGGTGTTGTTAGGCAAACCGTGCCAATATATCCTCCAAACACCGGCTTCGAGGGCATTATCACTTTTATACAATTGGTTACCAACATATTCAAATAATGATTGACATATTTTCATTAAAAACGTTATTTTGATGAATTTTTTCATACTATTTAATCTTTCCACAAGATATAGTCCCAAAACAAATCTAGGGTTGCTACCCAAGCCGGCTGGTGGTTCATTGTATCGGTTCGGTTGCCAGAGATGTGACCCAGTCGTTGAGTTTTATTTTTTTCTGTATCTATGGACCCAGTCGTTCGTTCTAAATGTTCCATTGCCATACTGGCTGGCAACGTTCTTATCCCTTGCTTGCTAGCTAGCCCACTACGGCTAACTTACGGTCACGTCAAAAAGTGCAGCCAGAATAAAGCAAAGTAGCTGCATTTGCATTTGTTTAAGCTGTTTTCTAGTGACATTTATTTGGATACATCTATAACAATGAGCTAATGAGACGCGATTTTGCCTGGCATAGAAAATGTGCTCACTCGGCAGGACACTGTTGTTCAGAGGAGCTAGTCAACAACACAGCTACAGTAACACAATCACTTCAAACTGAAGCTGGAAAGACTGCAAACTAGCTGCACTTCATTTCGTTTGACCCTTTTTCAATTTACATTTCTTTGTATACTGTATATCCATAAAAACATTATGCCAGCTGATTCATGATTTCGACTGGCTGAGAAACACTGCCTGCCTGTCTGTCTCGTCCCGACATGTTCATTACTGTGGGACAGCTGGAGATCAAATTTGAATATTGAAATAATGTCGCAAATGTCGGAGAGACAGACAGCAAGGTTTATACAAATCTCTGGTGTTGAAAACTAAATGTTAGTCTAAAATAAATGTGAGATAATGTCTAGGCACGTTTTAAAGTGGAGATCAAGTTTATAAATTGCCTGGCTGGGCTGATGAGACAGCGGATTGCGCCGTCAGATGGAACAGAGTAAATAGGCATTTTAACGTCATAGATTTAGCCAGTGGTAACTTGTGGAATAAACACCGGCTGGAATGCGATTTTAACCAATCAGCATTCAGGATTACACCCACCTGTTGTATATAACAGTAATATATAACAGTAATATACTGTATAACAGTAACAGTATATATTCAAGATGTCGTAGTAAAGTAGAGATGTCTTACTGTGGCCGTGGCTGAGACGGTCTGTATGCTGGTGTCCTGTCCACTCTGTTCACTGTGGTTCTGTGAAGTGGGGTACATGTTGAGGGGGTGTTCGCTGACTGGGGGCTGTCCTGTGTAGTCGGGGGGAGCAGGGTGAGGGTGGGGGTGTGAGGCGCTGTACTCAGCGGGCAGGCCGTTCTGAGGGGGTGCAAACTGGGCGGAGGGGTACGGCTGAGTCATGGAGTCTGGAGGGGGAGGAGCTTCCTGGTTACCCTGCAGGGGGGAGGTGGGTGAGAAGGGGAGAGGGAGAGAGGAGGAGAGAGGGGAGAGGAGGGAGAGAGGGGGAGAGGAGGGAGAGAGGGGGAGAGGGGGAGAGGGGAGAGGAGGGAGAGAGGGGGAGAGGGGAGAGGAGGGAGAGAGGGGGAGAGAGGGGAGAGAGAGGGGAGAGGAGGGAGAGAGGGGGGAGAGAGGGAGAGAGGGGACAGGAGGGAGAGAGGGGGAGAGAAGGAGAGAGGGGGAGAGGAGGGAGAGAGGGGAGAGAGGGGGAGAGGAGGAAGAGAGGGGGAGAGAGGGAGAGAGGGGAGGAGGGAGATAGGGGGAGAGAGGGAGAGAGGGGAGGAGGGAGATAGGGGGAGAGAGGGAGAGAGGGGAGAGAGGGGAGAGGAGGGAGAGAGGGGGAGAGAGGGGGAGAGGCAGGAGGAAAGGAGAGGGAGGGGGAGGAGAGAGGGGAAAGAGAGTTAGTACCAGACCAGATTGAACAATCAATTAAAAAAATCAGTCAACCAGTCAATCAGTAATCCAGCCAGCCAGTCAACCAACCAGCCAGTCAGGTCAGTAAGTCAACCAGCCAGCCAGCTAACCAACCAGCAAGTCAGACAGTCAGTCAGTCAGTCAGTCATCCAGTCAGCCAGTCAGTCAGTCAGTCAGTCAACCAGACACACTCAATCCATTCATTACTACAAGCGCACACACACACACACACACACATACACACACACACACACACACACACACACACACACAGTCTTGTACATCTAACCTTGTGGGGACACACAATTCAGTCCCATTCAAAATCCTATTTTCCCTAAACCCTAACCCATACCCTTACCCTAACCCTAACTTTAACCCTAACTTTAACCCAAAAACCTAACCTTAACCCTAACCTTAAACCTAGCTCGTAACCCTAACCCAAAAACTAACCCTAGCTCCTAACCCTAACCCTTTACGTAATTCTAAACCTAACACTAATTCTAACCTTGACCCCCTAGAAATAGCATTTGACCTTGTGGGGACTAACAAATTGTCCCCAGTTGGTCAAATGTTTGTTATTTTACTAGTCTTCACAAGAATAGTTAAACATGTCCACACACTGCACTCTGTAAAGACACACACAGGAAATGAGCTTCAAGTGGAGTGGATGTTTCTTATTTGATCAGAAACAATTTATCCATCATTGATACAGCTAGATCAATTCATCATCATTGATACAGCTAGATGAATGTATCATCATTGATACAGCTAGATGAATGTATCATCATTTATACAGCTAGATGAATTTATCATCATTGATACAGCTAGATCAATTTATCATCATTGATAAAGCTAGATCAATTTATCATCATTGATACAGCTAGATCAATTCATCATCATTGATACAGCTAGATCAATGTATCATCATTGATACAGCTAGATCAATTTATCATCATTGATACAGCTAGATCAATTCATCATCATTGATACAGCTAGATCAATTTATCATCATTGATGCAGCTAGATCAATTTATCATCATTGATACAGCTAGATCAATTCATCATCATTGATGCAGCTAGATCAATTCATCATCATTGATGCAGCTAGATCAATTTATCATCATTGATGCAGCTAGATCAATTTATCATCATTGATACAGCTAGATCAATTTATCCACTCTCTCTCTCTCTCTCTCTCTCTCCCAAGAAGGCTCTCTGCGTACTGTGTTCACTAGGAGAGGTACTACTCTGTAAAATGTGTTCTTGTTAAAACCCCCTGCTGCTCTTTAAAGCAGATATTACACATATCACACTGTTCTCATTATTACACACACAGACAGACAAATAGTAAGCAATCAACACCACACATATTTAATATAGCACTGATTACCAGTGTTACACTCATCATGTATCAGTCCCTCTCATCTGATTACCAGTGTTACACTCATCATGTATCAGTCCCTCTCATCTGATTACCAGTGTTACACTCATCATGTATCAGTCCCTCTCATCTGATTACCAGTGTTACACTCATCATGTATCAGTCCCTCTCATCTGATTACCAGTGTTACACTCATCATGTATCAGTCCCTCTCATCTGATTACCAGTGTTACACTCATCATGTATCAGTCCCTCTCATCTGATTACCAGTGTTACACTCATCATGTATCAGTCCTCTCATCTGATTACCAGTGTTACACTCATCATGTATCAGTCCCTCTCATCTGATTACCAGTGTTACACTCATCATGTATCAGTCCCTCTCATCTGATTACCAGTGTTACACTCATCATGTATCAGTCCCTCTCATCTGATTACCAGTGTTACACTCATCATGTATCAGTCCCTCTCATCTGATTACCAGTGTTACACTCATCATGTATCAGTCCCTCTCATCTGATTACCAGTGTTACACTCATCATGTGCTCTAGCTAGCTGTCAGAATACTTGATGGTAACAGTGCTCTAGCCAGCTGTCAGAATACTTGATGGTAACAGTGCTCTAGCCAGCTGTCAGAATACTTGATGGTAACAGTGCTCTAGCCAGCTGTCAGAATACTTGATGGTAACGGTGCTCTAGCTAGCTGTCAGAATACTTGATGGTAACAGTGCTCTAGCCAGCTGTCAGAATACTTGATGGTAACAGTGCTCTAGCCAGCTGTCAGAATACTTGATGGTAACAGTGCTCTAGCTAGCTGTCAGAATACTTGATGGTAACAGTGCTCTAGCCAGCTGTCAGAATACTTGATGGTAACAGTGCTCTAGCCAGCTGTCAGAATACTTGATGGTAACAGTGCTCTAGCCAGCTGTCAGAATACTTGATGGTAACGGTGCTCTAGCCAGCTGTCAGAATACTTATAGGTAACAGTGCTCTAGCCAGCTGTGAGAATACTTGATGGTAACAGTGCTCTAGCCAGCTGTCAGAATACTTGATGGTAACAGTGCTCTAGCCAGCTGTCAGAATACTTGATGGTAACAGTGCTCTAGCCAGCTGTCAGAATACTTGATAGTAACAGTGCTCTAGCCAGCTGTGAGAATACTTGATGGTAACAGTGCTCTAGCCAGCTGTCAGAATACTTGATGGTAACAGTGCTCTAGCCAGCTGTCAGAATACTTGATGGTAACAGTGCTCTAGCCAGCTGTCAGAATACTTGATGGTAACAGTGCTCTAGCCAGCTGTCAGGGAATACTTGATGGTAACAGTGCTCTAGCCAGCTGTCAGAATACTTGATGGTAACGGTGCTCTAGCCAGCTGTCAGAATACTTGATGGTAACAGTGCTCTAGCCAGCTGTCAGAATACTTGATGGTAACGGTGCTCTAGCCAGCTGTCAGAATACTTAATGGTAACAGTGCTCTAGCCAGCTGTGAGAATACGTGATGGTAACAGTGCTCTAGCCAGCTGTGAGAATACTTGATGGTAACAGTGCTCTAGCCAGCTGTGAGAATACGTGATGGTAACAGTGCTCTAGCCAGCTGTCAGAATACTTGATGGTAACAGTGCTCTAGCCAGCTGTCAGAATACTTGATGGTAACAGTGCTCTAGCCAGCTGTCAGAATACTTGATGGTAACAGTGCTCTAGCCAGCTGTCAGAATACTTGATGGTAACAGTGCTCTAGCCAGCTGTCAGAATACTTGATGGTAACATTGTTCTAGCCAGCTGTCAGAATACTTGATGGTAACAGTGCTCTAGCCAGCTGTCAGAATACTTGATGGTAACAATGCTCTAGCCAGCTGTGAGAATACTTGATGTTAACAGTGCTCTAGCCAGCTGTCAGAATACTTGATGGTAACAGTGCTCTAGCCAGCTGTCAGAATACTTGATGGTAACAGTGCTCTAGCCAGCTGTGAGAATGCTTGATGGTAACGGTACTCTAGCCAGCTGTCAGAATACTTGATGGTAACAGTGCTCTAGCCAGCTGCCAGAATACTTGATGGTAACAGTGCTCTAGCCAGCTGTCAGAATACTTGATGGTAACAATGCTCTAGCCAGCTGTGAGAATACTTGATGGTAACAGTGCTCTAGCCAGCTGTCAGAATACTTGATGGTAACAGTGCTCTAGCCAGCTGTCAGAATACTTGATGGTAACAGTGCTCTAGCCAGCTGTCAGAATACTTGATGGTAACGGTGCTCTAGCCAGGTGTCAGAATACTTAATGGTAACAGTGCTCTAGCCAGCTGTCAGAATACTTGATGGTAACAGTGCTCTAGCCAGCTGTGAGAATACTTGATGGTAACAGTGCTCTAGCCAGCTGTGAGAATACGTGATGGTAACAGTGCTCTAGCCAGCTGTGAGAATACTTGATGGTAACAGTGCTCTAGCCAGCTGTGAGAATACGTGATGGTAACAGTGCTCTAGCCAGCTGTCAGAATACTTGATGGTAACAGTGCTCTAGCCAGCTGTCAGAATACTTGATGGTAACAGTGCTCTAGCCAGCTGTGAGAATACTTGATGGTAACAGTGCTCTAGCCAGCTGTCAGAATACTTGATGGTAACATTGTTCTAGCCAGCTGTCAGAATACTTGATGGTAACAGTGCTCTAGCCATCTGTCAGAATACTTGATGGTAACAGTGCTCTAGCCAGCTGTCAGAATACTTGATGGTAACAGTGCTCTAGCCAGCTGCCAGAATACTTGATGGTAACAGTGCTCTAGCCAGCTGTCAGAATGCTTGATGGTAACAGTGCTCTAGCCAGCTGTCAGAATACTTGATGGTAACAGTGCTCTAGCCATCTGTCAGAATACTTGATGGTAACAATGCTCTAGCCAGCTGTGAGAATACTTGATGTTAACAGTGCTCTAGCCAGCTGTCAGAATACTTGATGGTAACAGTGCTCTAGCCAGCTGTGAGAATGCTTGATGGTAACAGTGCACTAGCCAGCTGTCAGAATACTTGATGGTAACATTGTTCTAGCCAGCTGTGAGAATACTTGATGGTAACAGTGCTCTAGCCAGCTGTCAGAATACTTGATGGTAACGGTGCTCTAGCCAGCTGTCAGAATACTTGATGGTAGCAGTGCTCTAGCCAGCTGTCAGAATACTTGATGGTAACAGTGCTCTAGCCAGCTGTCAGAATACTTGATGGTAACAGTGCTCTAGCCAGCTGTGAGAATACTTGATGGTAACAGTGCGTAGTTTTTTATTATTTTGTTGTAATTCTTCCCCAAACCATAGCCCTGACCTTAACCACTCAGAATGAATTCCTAAACTGTTAACCTTTGAGTTGTTTCTGGTTTAACCCTATAACCACACAAGTTGCTGCTGTAACCACACAGAATGAATGAGTCAAAAATGTTTATCCATAATACATCACATTTCGAAGGGGAACTATGAGATATTGTTGCATCATGTAGCCTACAGACAGACAGTGAACTGGGAGGGAAGCATCATGTAGCCTACAGACAGACAGTGAACTGGGAGGGAAGCATCATGTAGCCTACAGACAGACAGTGTACTGGGAGGGAAGCATCATGTAGCCTACAGACAGACAGTGTACTGGGAGGGAAGCATCATGTAGCCTACAGACAGACAGTGAACTGAGAGGGAAGCATCATGTAGCCTACAGACAGACAGTGTACTGGAAGGGAAGCATCATGTAGCCTACAGACAGACAGTGAACTGGGAGGGAAGCATCATGTAGCCTACAGACAGACAGTGAACTGGAAGGGAAGCATCATGTAGCCTACAGACAGACAGTGAACTGGGAGGGAAGCATCATGTAGCCTACAGACAGACAGTGAACTGGAAGGGAAGCATCATGTAGCCTACAGACAGACAGTGAACTGGGAGGGAAGCATCATGTAGCCTACAGACAGACAGTGAACTGGGAGGGAAGCATCATGTAGCCTACAGACAGACAGTGAACTGAGAGGGAAGCATCATGTAGCCTACAGACAGACAGTGAACTGAGAGGGAAGCATCATGTAGCCTACAGACAGACAGTGAACTGAGAGGGAAGCATCATGTAGCCTACAGACAGACAGTGAACTGAGAGGGAAGCATCATGTAGCCTACAGACAGACAGTGTACTGGAAGGGAAGCATCATGTAGCCTACAGACAGACAGTGTACTGGGAGGGAAGCATCATGTAGCCTACAGACAGACAGTGAACTGGGAAGGGAAGCATCATGTAGCCTACAGACAGACAGTGAACTGGGAGGGAAGCATCATGTAGCCTACAGACAGACAGTGTACTGGGAGGGAAGCATCATGTAGCCTACAGACAGACAGTGAACTGGGAGGGAAGCATCATGTAGCCTACAGACAGACAGTGAACTGGGAGGGAAGCATCATGTAGCCTACAGACAGACAGTGAACTGGGAGGGAAGCATCATGTAGCCTACAGACAGACAGTGTACTGGGAGGGAAGCATCATGTAGCCTACAGACAGACAGTGAACTGGGAGGGAAGCATCATGTAGCCTACAGACAGACAGTGTACTGGGAGGGAAGCATCATGTAGCCTACAGACAGACAGTGAACTGAGAGGGAAGCATCATGTAGCCTACAGACAGACAGTGTACTGGGAGGGAAGCATCATGTAGCCTACAGACAGACAGTGTACTGGAAGGGAAGCATCATGTAGCCTACAGACAGACAGTGAACTGGGAGGGAAGCATCATGTAGCCTACAGACAGACAGTGAACTGGGAGGGAAGCATCATGTAGCCTACAGACAGACAGTGAACTGGAAGGGAAGCATCATGTAGCCTACAGACAGACAGTGAACTGGAAGGGAAGCATCATGTAGCCTACAGACAGACAGTGAACTGGAAGGGAAGCATCATGTAGCCTACAGACAGACAGTGTACTGGAAGGGAAGCATCATGTAGCCTACAGACAGACAGTGTACTGGAAGGGAAGCATCATGTAGCCTACAGACAGACAGTGAACTGGGAGGGAAGCATCATGTAGCCTACAGACAGACAGTGTACTGGAGGGAAGCATCATGTAGCCTACAGACAGACAGTGAACTGGGAGGGAAGGGGTGGGAAACTTAACAGAAAGAAGGAGTAAGGTTTCCCATTATCCAGGAGGGAGAGTTTGAAACACCCACAGCTTTTCTGCTAGCCAACTGAAAACCAGTAGACTGTATAACTACGCATATACACCGCACATATGTGAAGGCCCGTGTGGGTCACTCCTTTGGGGGCTCTATATCTCAGCCATGCATTGGCCAGACTAGCTGACCTAATAAATAGAGAGAGAGAGAGAGAGAGAGAGAGAGAGAGAGAGAGAGAGAGAGAGAGAGAGAGAGAGAGAGAGAGAGAGAGAGAGAGAGAGAGAGAGAGAGAGAGAGAGAGAGAGAGAGGCATGGCAGAGAGTCAGACTTAGCTAAACGCTCTGTTGTGCATCTAATGAGAACCACATTTGGAGGCCTGAAATATGCTTTACGTGGCAGTGAGCTGGAGACATCACACACACTCCAAGGCAAATGCTCTTTCTAAATGGAGAGAATATCTCTTTACCCAGTTAAAGGGCACACAATTAAGTATTTAAATACAAAAATGAGAAGTGTCCACCTCTCTCTCTCCCCCCCCTCCCTCCCACAGAGGACTGGAGGTTAATAAAGCATGTTTCTTTCTATCCATTCATTACCCTGATGGATATCAGACTTGACCTCCAGTGTGTTTGTGTGTGTGTGTGTGTGTGATTGATAATCTGAAGTGCAAGTGATGCTTTATAAGTGACAGCTCACTTTCTCTAAGACCAACAGAAGTCAGATGCTATATCTTTCTCTGTGATCAACAGAAGTCAGATGCTATATCTTTCTCTGTGACCAACAGAAGTCAGATGCTATATCTTTCTCTGTGACCAACAGAAGTCAGATGCTATATCTTTCTCTGTGACCAACAGAAGTAGATGTATAAGAAAAAGCAGAGTATATTTTCTAAACAGAAGTCAGATGCTATATTTTTCTTTCTCTGTGACCAACAGAAGTAGATGTAAGAAGTCAGATGCTATATCTTTCTCTGTGACCAACAATCTATTTTCTGTGACCAAAGAAGTCAGAGATTGACAACAAAGTCAGATGCTATATCTTTCTCTGTGACCAACAGAAGTCAGTTGGTAGAAGTCAGTTGGTAGAGCATGGCGCTTGCAACGCCAGGGTTGTGGGTTCGTTTCCCACGGGGGGCCGGTATGAAAATGTATGCAATCACTAACTGTAAGTCGCTCTGGATAAGAGCATCTGCTAAATGACTAAAACGTAAAATGTAAATATCTTTCTCTGTGACCAACAGAAGTAAGATGCTATATCTTTATCTGTGACCAACAGAAGTCAGATGCTATATCTTTCTCTGTGACTCACAGAAGTCAGATGCTATATCTTTCTCTGTGACTCACAGAAGTCAGATGCTATATCTTGCTCTGTGAGACTTCATACAAACACAAATGACTAGACATGCAGTACATCTCTCTTCCCAATATAGTTTTCTATTTTGTTAACAGTGCACTCTCTCTCTCTCTCTCTCTCTCTCTCTCTCTCTCTCTCTCTCTCTCTCTCTCTCTCTCTCTCTCTCTCTCTCTCTCTCTCTCTCTCTCTCTCTCTCTCTCTCTCTCTCTCCCTCTCTCTCCCTCTCTCTCTCTCCCTCTCTCTCTCTCTCTCTCTCTCTCTCTCTCTCTCTCTCTCTCTCTCTCTCTCTCTCTCTCTCTCTCTCTCTCTCTCTAGTAGTAACAGAGAGTAGAGGTGACTGCTCCATGCTCTCTGCAGCAGCTGGTTTTAGACGGACTATATTCATCTAAAGACAACACACACACATGCTGAACCACAACCCTACCAGAGACACACTGAGACAGAGAGAAGGAGAGAGAGAGAGAGAGGAGAGGGAGGGAGGGAGAGAGAGAAGGAGAGGGAGGGAGAGAGAGGGAGAAGGAGAGGGAGGGAGAGAGAGGGAGAGAGCAAGAAAGCAAAACAGCTCCTGAATAATGATGTCTGTAAAACAGTTGCTGAGAGGAGCTGCCTCTTCCTTCATGACAGTCACACACACACACCACTTCACAGCATGCTCACACTCATACACACACACACACACACACACACACACACACACACACACACACCAAGTCACAGCACACACACACCACTTCACAGCATGCTCACACTCATACACACACACACACACACACACCAAGTCACAGCACACACACACCACTTCACAGCATGCTCACACACCCTGCACCCGCTCTACTCTGCAGTCGCAACACAAAAGAGAGACAGAGTGGAAAGAGAGAAAATAGAGGACTACGCTGGCTAAGAAGAAGAAGAAGGAAATACCTGCTCCACCATCTTGCCTGCCTCTTTCTCCTCCATACACACATCCAGCTGCTTTCCTTCCTTTTCTTGCTTCTTCCTCCCTTCTTTCTCCTCCTGCCTCCAGCATCTGCCTGCCTGCCCACAGCCAGCATCAATTACGGATGGGGCGTGGGTTCCCTGTGTGTGTGTGTGTGTGTGTGTGTGTTCAGTGGGTGTTTTCAGTGTGTGTGTGTGTGTGTGGGAGGGAGGGGAGTGAAAGGAGGGGTGTTATAGAAAGAGGAGGAGGCTAAGGAGACTGAGAGCGGTGTTCTTGCTCCTTGTCTCTCTTTCTCTCTCTCTTACTCCTGTCTCTCTTTCACTCTCTCTTACTCATTGTCTCTTTCTCTCTCTCTTTCTCCTCGTCTCTCTTTCTCGCTCTCTTACTCCTTGTGTCTCTTTCACTCTCTCTCTCCTTGTCTCTCTTTCTCTCTCTTTCTCCTGGTCTCTCTTTCTCTCTCTCTTTCTCCTTGTCTCTCTTTCTCTCTCTCTTTCTCCTTGTCTCTCGTTCTCTCTCTCGTGCTCCTTGTGTCTCCCTTTCTCCTTGTCTCTCTTTCTCACTCTTTCTCCTGGTCTCTCTTTCTCTCTCTCTTTCTCCTTGTCTCTCTTTCTCTCTCTTTCTCCTTGTCTCTCTTTCTCTCTCTCTTTCTCCTTGTCTCTCTTTCTCTCTCTTTCTCCTTGTCTCTCTTTCTCTCTCTTTCTCCTGGTCTCTCTTTATCCTTGTCTCTCTTTCACTCTCTCTTCTCCTTGTGTCTCTCTTCCTCCTTGTCTCTCTCTTGCTCCTTGTGTTTCTCTTTCTCATTGTCTCTCTTTCTCTCTCTCTTTCTCCTTGTCTCTATTTCTCTCTCTTTCTCCTGGTCTCTCTTTCTCTTTCTTCTCATTGTCTCTATTTCTCTCTCTCTTTCTCCTTGTCTCTCTTTCTCTCTCTCTTTCTCTCTCTTTCTCCTTGTCTCTCTTTCTATCTGTCTTTATCCTGGTCTCTCTTTCTCTCTCTCTTTCTCCTTGTCTCTCTTTCTCTCTCTCTTTCTCATTGTCTCTCTTTCTCTCTCTCTTTCTCCTTGTGTCTCTTTCTCATTGTCTCTCTTTCTCTCTCTCTTTCTCCTTGTGTCTCTCTTTCTCCTTGTCTCTCTTTCTCTCTCTCTTTCTCTCTCTTTCTCCTTGTCTCTCTGTCTTTCTCCTGGTCTCTCTTTCTCTCTCTCTTTCTCATTGTCTCTCTTTCTCTCTCTCTTTCTCCTTGTCTCTCTTTCTCTCTCTTTCTCCTGGTCTCTCTTTCTCTCTCTATTTCTCCTGGTCTCTCTTTCTCTCTCTTTCTCCTGGTCTCTCTTTCTCTCTCTTTCTCCTGGTCTCTCTTTCTCTCTCTTTCTCCTGGTCTCTCTTTCTCTCTCTCTTTCTCCTGGTCTCTCACTCTCTCTCTCTTTCTCCTTATGTCTTTCTCCCTCTCTTTCTCCTGGTCTCTCTTTCTTTCTCTTTCTTCTGGTCTCTCTTTCTCTCCCTCTCTTTCTCCTGGTCTCTCTTTCTCTCTTTCTTCTGGTCCTCTCTCTCTCTCTCTTTCTCCTGGTCTCTCTTTCACTCTCTTTTTCTCCTTGTCTCTGTTTCTTCTCTCTTTCTCCTTGTCTCTCTTTCTCTCTCTCCTCTCTTTCTCCTTTGTCTCTCTTTCTCTCTCTTTCTCCTTGTGTCTCTCTCTCTCTCTTTCTCATTGTGTCTCTTTCTCGCTCTCTCTTCCTCATTGTCACTATTTCTCTCTCTCTTTCTCCTTGTCTCTCTTTCTCTCTCTCTCTCTCTTTCTCCTTGTCTCTCTTTCTCTCTGTCTTTCTCCCGTCTCTCTTTCTCTCTCTCTTTCTCCTTGTCTCTATTTCTCTCTCTCTTTCTCCTGGTCTCTCTTTCTCTCTCTTCTCATTGTCTCTATTTCTCTCTCTCTTTCTCCTTGTCTCTCTTTCTCTCTCTCTTTCTCTCTCTTTCTCCTTGTCTCTCTTTCTATCTGTCTTTCTCCTGGTCTCTCTTTCTCTCTCTCTTTCTCCTTGTCTCTCTTTCTCTCTCTCTTTCTCATTGTCTCTCTTTCTCTCTCTCTTTCTCCTTGTGTCTCTTTCTCATTGTCTCTCTTTCTCTCTCTCTTTCTCCTTGTGTCTCTCTTTCTCCTTGTCTCTCTTTCTCTCTCTCTTTCTCTCTCTTTCTCCTTGTCTCTCTGTCTTTCTCCTGGTCTCTCTTTCTCTCTCTTCTCATTGTCTCTCTTTCTCTCTCTCTTTCTCCTTGTCTCTCTTTCTCCTTGCTCTCTTTCTCTCTTTCTCCTGGTCTCTCTTTCTCTCTCTATTTCTCCTGTTCTCTCTCTCTTTCTCTGGTCTCTCTCTTTCTCCTGGTCTCTTTTCTCTCTCTTTCTCCTGGTCTCTCTTTCTCTCTCTTTCTCCTGGTCTCTCACTCTCTCTCTCTTTCTCCTTATGTCTTTCTCCCTCTCTTTCTCCTGGTCTCTCTTTCTTTCTCTTTCTTCTGGTCTCTCTTTCTCTCCCTCTCTTTCTCCTGGTCTCTCTTTCTTTCTCTTTCTTCTGGTCTCTCTTTCTCTCTCTCTCTCTCTCTTTCTCCTGGTCTCTCTTTCACTCTCTTTTTCTCCTTGTCTCTGTTTCTCTCTCTCTTTCTCCTTGTCTCTCTTTCTCTCTCTCTTTCACTCTCTCTTTCTCCTTGTCTCTCTTTCTCTCTCTTTCTCCTTGTGTCTCTCTCTCTCTCTTTCTCATTGTGTCTCTTTCTCGCTCTCTCTTCCTCATTGTCACTATTTCTCTCTCTCTTTCTCCTTGTCTCTCTTTCTCTCTCTCTTTCTCTCTCTTTCTCCTTGTCTCTCTTTCTCTCTGTCTTTCTCCCGGTCTCTCTTTCTCTCTCTCTTTCTCCTTGTCTCTATTTCTCTCTCTTTCTCCTGGTCTCTCTTTCTCTCTCTTCTCATTGTCTCTATTTCTCTCTCTCTTTCTCCTTGTCTCTCTTTCTCTCTCTCTTTCTCTCTCTTTCTCCTTGTCTCTCTTTCTATCTGTCTTTCTCCTGGTCTCTCTTTCTCTCTCTCTTTCTCCTTGTCTCTCTTTCTCTCTCTCTTTCTCATTGTCTCTCTTTCTCTCTCTCTTTCTCCTTGTGTCTCTTTCTCATTGTCTCTCGTTCTCTCTCTCTTTCTCCTTGTGTCTCTCTTTCTCCTTGTCTCTCTTTCTCTCTCTCTTTCTCTCTCTTTCTCCTTGTCTCTCTGTCTTTCTCCTGGTCTCTCTTTCTCTCTCTCTTTCTCATTGTCTATCTTTCTCTCTCTCTTTCTCCTTGTCTCTCTTTCTCCTTGTCTCTCTTTCTCTCTCTTTCTCCTGGTCTCTCTTTCTCTCTCTTTCTCCTGGTCTCTCTTTCTCTCTCTTTCTCCTGGTCTCTCTTTCTCTCTCTCTTTCTCCTGGTCTCTTCTCCTTATGTCTTTCTCCCTCTCTTTCTCCTGGTCTCTCTTTCTTTCTCTTTCTTCTGGTCTCTCTTTCTCTCTCTCTTTCTCCTGGTCTCTCTTTCTTTCTCTTTCTTCTGGTCTCTCTTTCTCTCTCTCTCTCTTTCTCCTGGTCTCTCTTTCTCTCTCTTTTTCTCCTTGTCTCTGTTTCTCTCTCTCTTCTCCTTGTCTCTCTTCTATCTCTCTTTCACTCTCTTTCTCCTTGTCTCTCTTTCTCTCTCTTTCTCCTTGTGTCTCTCTCTCTCTCTTTCTCATTGTGTCTCTTTCTCGCTCTCTCTTCCTCATTGTCACTATTTCTCTCTCTCTTTCTCCTTGTCTCTCTTTCTCTCTCTCTTTCTCTCTCTTTCTCCTTGTCTCTCTTTCTCTCTGTCTTTCTCCCGGTCTCTCTTTCTCTCTCTCTTTCTCCTTGTCTCTCTCTCTTTTTCTCTCTCTTTCTCCTTGTCTCTCTTTCACTCTCTCTTTCTCCTTGTGTCTCTATTTCTCCTTGTCTTTCTTTCTCTCTCTCTTTCTCCTTGTCTCTCTTTCGCTCTCCTTTTCCTGGTCTCTCTTTCTCTCTCGTTCTCCTGGTCTCTCTTTCTCTCTCTCTTTCTCATTGTGTCTCTATTTCTCCTTGTCTTTCTTTCTCTCTCTCTTTCTCCTTGTCTCTCTTTCGCTCTCCTTTTCCTGGTCTCTCTTTCTCTCTCGTTCTCCTGGTCTCTCTTTCTCTCTCTCTTTCTCCTGGTCTCTCTTTCACTCTCTCTTTCTCCTTGTGTCTTTCTCTCTCTCTTTCTCCTGGTCTCTCTTTCTCTCTCTTTCTCCTGGTATCTCTTTCTCTCTCTCTTTCTCCTGGTCTCTCTTTCTCTCTCTTTCTCCTGGTATCTCTTTCACTCTCTCTTTCTCCTGGTCTCTCTTTCTCTCTCTCTTTCTCCTTGTCTCTCTTTCACTCTCTCTTACTCCTTGTCTCTCTTTCACTCTCTTTCTCCGGGTCTCTCTTTCTCTCTCTCTTTCTACTTGTCTCTCTTTCTCATTTGTCTGCTCTGTCCAAACATTATTTGGTAGTCTTTGTTTCTAACAACATACATTCCTCTGCAGCAGTATTTCATATACCACACAGTACTGTATGAAGCTATGTAGCTTGACATATACCTCACAGTACTGTATGAAGCTATGTAGCTTGACATATACCTCACAGTACTGTATGAAGCTATGTAGCTTGACATTTACCACACAGTACTGTATGAAGCTATGTAGCATGACGTATCCCACACAGTACTGTATGAAGCGATATAGCATGACGTATCCCACACAGTACTGTATGAAGCTACGTAGCTTGACATGTTCAGTATAGGATCAGCAGCTATATGAGAGACTGGTCTCTCTCCAGGTCTGAATCAGGGTTAGATGGAGACTGGTCTCTCTCCAGGTCGGAATCAATGTTAGATGGAGACTGGTCTCTCTCCAGCTCCAAATCAGGGTTATACAGAGACTGGTCTCTCTCCAGGTCTGAATCAGGGTTAGACAGTGACTGGTTTCTCTCCAGGTCCAGGTCAGGGTTAGATGGAGACTGGTCTCTCTCCAGGTACAGATCAGGGTTAGATGGAGACTGGTCTCTCCAAACACATTAATGATGTAAAATCCTTTCCTGCGTTCTGCTTGAACAAGAACACACACACACCTCTCCATAAGTTTCCCATAACACAGTGGGGTGTTAAGGTTTTAAACAGTTATGTGGCAACCACTAAAAAAACACTATTAGAAGCAGGTAGAGACAGAGAGAGAGCGAGAGAGAGAAACAGAGAGAGAAACAGAGAGAGAAACAGAGAGAGAGAGCGAGAGAGAGAGGCAGACCTGGGCCCTGACAATACAGTGGCTTGTGAAAGTATTCAACCCCCTTGGCATTTTTCATATTTTTTTGCCTTACAACCTGGAATTAAAACAGATTTTTTTGGGGTTTGTATAATTTCATTTACACAACATGCCTACCACTTTGAAGATGCTAAATATTTTTTTTTGTGTGAAACAAACAAGAAATAAGACAAAAAAAAACAGAAAACTTGAGCGTGCATAACTATTCAGCCCCCCCCCCCAAAGTCAATATTTTGTAGAGCCACCTTTTGCAACAATTACAGTTCCAAGTCTCTTGGGGTATGTCTCTATAAGCTTGGCACATCTAGCCACTGGGATTTTTGCCCATTCTTCAAGGCAAAACTGCTCCAGCTCCTTCAAGTTGGATGGGTTCCACTGGTGTACAGCAATCTTTAAGTCATACCACAGATTCTCAATTGGATTGAGGTCTGGGCTTTGACTAGGCCATTCCAAGACATTTAAATGTTTCCCCTTAAACCACTCGAGTGTTACTTTAGCAGTATGCTTAGGGTCATTGTCCTGCTGGAAGGTGAACCTCCGTCCCAGTCTCAAATCTCTGGAAGACTGAAACAGGTTTCCCTCAAGAATATCCCTGTATTTAGCGCCATCCATCATTCCCTCAATTCTGACCAGTTTCCCAGTCACTGCCGATGAAAAACATCCCCACAGCATGATGCTGCCACCACCATGCTTTACTGTGGGGATGGTGTTCTCGGGCCAAAAAGCTCAATTTTAGTTTCATCTGACCAGAGTACATTCTTCCATATGTTTGGAGAGTCTCCCACATGTTGTTTTTATCGCACTGCTTTGCTTTATCTTGGCCAGGTCACAGTTGTAAATGAGAACTTGTTCTCAACTGGCTTACCTGGTTAAATAAAGGTTAAATAAATAAATAAAAATAATAATAAACATGCCTTTTGGCGAACACCAAACTTGTTTTCTCATTATTTTCTTTAAGCAATGGCTTTTTTCTGGCCACTCTTCCGTAAAGCCCAGCTCTGTGGAGTGTACGGCTTAAAGTGGTCATATGGATAGATACTCCAATCTCCACTGTGGAGCTTTGGAGCTCTTTCAGGGTTATCTTTGGTCTCTTTGTTGCCTCTCTGATGAATGCCCTCCTTGCCTGGTCCGTGAGCTTTGATGGGCGGCCCTCTCTTGGCAGGTTTGTTGTGGTGCCATATTCTTTCAATTTTTTAATAATGGATTTAATGGTGCTCCGTGGGATGTTCAAAGTTTCTGATATTTTTTATAACCCAACCCTGGTCTGTACTTCTCCACAACTTTGTCCCTGACCTGTTTGGAGAGCTCCTTGGTCTTCATGGTGCCGCTTGCTTGGTGGTGCCCCTTGCTTAGTGGTGTTGCAGACTCTGGGGCCTTTCAGAACATGTGTATATATACTGAGATCATTTGACAGATCATTTGACACTTAGATTGCACACAGGTGGACTTTATTTAACTAATTATGTGACTTCTGAAGGTAATTGGTTGCACCAGATCTTATTTAGGGGCTTCATAGCACCACTTTTCCGTATTTTTTGTTCCCGCATTTTTTGAAACAAGTAATTATTTTCATTTCACTTCACCAATTTGGACTTTTTGTGTATGTCCATTACATGAAATCCAAATAAAAATCAATTAAAATTACAGGTTGTAATGCAACAAAATAGGAAAAACACCAAGGGAGATGAATACTTCTGCAAGGCACTGTAAATCTCAGGAAGACAAAAATAATGGTGTTCCAGAAAAGGTCCAGTTGCCAGGACCACAAATACAAATTCCATCTAGACACCGTTGCCCTAGAGCACACAAAAAACTATACATACCTCGGCCTAAACATCAGCGCCACAGGTAACTTCCACAAAGCTGTGAATGATCTGAGAGACAAGGCAAGAAGGGCCTTCTACGCCATCAAAAGGAACATCAAATTTGACAAACCAATTAGGATCTGGCTAAAAACACTTGAGTAAGTTATAGAACCCATTGCCCTTTATGGTTGTGAGGTCTGGGGTCCGCTCACCAACCAAGATGGGACAAACACCAAATATCCTCCGTGTACATCGAATTAACAAAAAAACTGAGCAAACTAGAATGCTATTTGGCCCTAAAAAGAGAGTACACAGTGGCAGAATACCTGACCACTGTAACTGACCCAAAATTAAGGAAAGCTTTGACTATGTACAGACCCAGTGAGCATAGCCTTGCTATTGAGAGAGGACGCCGTAGGCAGACCTGGCTCTCAAGAGAAGACAGGCTATGTGCACACTGCCCACAAAATGAGGTGGAAACTGAGCTGCACTTCCTAACCTCCTGCCAAATGTATGACCATATTAGAGACACATATTTCCCTCAGATTACACAGACCCACAAAAAATTTGAAAACATGTATTGGGTGAAATACCACAGTGTGCCATCACAGCAGCAAGATTTGTGATCTGTTGCCACAAGAAAAGGGCAACCAGTGAAGAACAAACACCATTGTAAATACAACCCATATTTATGTTTATTTATTTTCCCATTTGTACTTTAACTATTTGCACATCGTTACAACACTGTATGTAGACATAATATGACATTTGACATGTCTTTATTCTTTTGAAACTTCTGAGTGTAATGTTTACTGTTAATTTTTATAGTTTATTTCACTTTTG
>NW_025533690.1:427500-490000 GCF_020615455.1 Coregonus clupeaformis
CACCACTAGTATCCTGTACAGTCAATGTCACCAACATTATCATGTAAAGTCAATGTCACCACTAGTATCCTGTATCAATGTCACCACTAGTATCCTGTACAGTCAATGTCACCACTAGTATCATGTACAGTCAATGTCACCACTAGTAGCCTGTATCAATGTCACTACTAGTATCCTGTACAATCAATGTCACCACTTGTATCCTGTACAGTCAATGTCACCACTAGTGTCCTGTACAGTCAATGTCACCACTAGCATCATATATCAATGTCACCACTAGTATCCTGTACAGTCAATGTCACTACTAGCATCCTGTATCAATGTCAACACTAGTATCATGTACAGTCAATGTCACCACTAGCATCCTGTATCAATGTCACCCCTAGCATCCTGTATCAATGTAACCACTAGTATACTGTACAGTCAATGTCACCACTAGTGTCCTGTACAGTCAATGTCACCACTAGTGTCCTGTACAGTCAATGTCACCACTAGCATCATGTATCAATGTCACCACTAGTATCCTGTACAGTCAATGTCACTACTAGCATCCTGTATCAATGTCACCACTAGTATCATGTACAGTCAATGTCACCACTAGCATCCTGTATCAATGTAACCACTAGCATCCTGTATCAATGTCACCACTAGTATCCTGTACAGTCAATGTCACCACTAGTATCCTGTACAGTCAATGTCATTACTAGTATCCTGTACAGTCAATGTCACCACTAGTGTCCTGTACAGTCAATGTCACCACTAGCATCCTGTACAGTCAATGTCACCACTAGTATTCTCTACAGTCAATGTCACCACTATATCATGTACAGTCAATGTCACCACTAGTATCATGTACAGTCAATGTCACCACTAGTATAATGTACAGTCAATGTCACCACTAGTATCCTGTACAGTCAATATCACCACTAGTGTCCTGTACAGTCAATGTCACCACTAGCATCATGTATCAATGTCACCACTAGTATCCTGTAAAGTCAATGTCACAACTATATCCTGTACAGTCAATGTCACCACTAGTTTCATGTACAGTCAATGACACCACTAGTATCATGTACAGTCAATGTCACCACTAGTATCATGTACAGTCAATGTCACCACTAGTATCCTGAACAGTAAATATCACCACTAGTATCATGTACAGTCAATGTCACCACTAGCATCATGTATCAATGTCACCACTAGTATCGTGTACAGTCAATGTCACCACTAGCATCCTGTATCAATGTCACCACTAGTATCCTGTACAGTCAATGTTACCACTAGTATAATGTACAGTCAACATCACCACTAGTAGCCTGTAACAATGTCACCACTAGTGTCCTGTACAGTCAATGTAACCACTAGTATCCTGTATCAATGTCAACACTAGTATCCTGTATCAATGGCACCACTAGTATCCTGTATCAATGTCACCACTAGTATCCTGTACAGTCAATGTCACCACTAGCATCATGTATCAATGTCACCACTAGTATCCTGTACAGTCAATGACACCACTAGTATCCTGTATCAATGTCACCACTAGTATCCTGTACAGGCAATGTCACCACTAGTAGCCTGTATCAATGTCACTCCTAGTATCCTGTACAGTCAATGTCACCACTAGCAAAGTATCAATATCACCAATAGTATCATGTATCAATGTCAACACTAGTATCCTGTATCAATGTCACCACTAGTATCCTGTATCAATGTCACCACTAGTATCCTGTACAGTCAATGTCACCACTAGTGTCATGTACAGTCAATGTCACCACTAGTATCATGTACAATCAATGTCATCACTAGTAGCCTGTATCAATGTCACCACTAGTATCCTGTATCAATGTCACCACTAGTATCCTGTATCAATGGCACCACTAGTATCCTGTATCAATGTCACCACTAGTATCCTGTACAGTCAATGACACCACTAGTATCCTGTATCAATGTCACCACTAGTATCCTGTACAGTCAATGTCACCACTAGCATCCTGTATCAATATCACCACTAGTATCCTGTATCAATGTAAACCACTAGTATCCTGTATCAATATCACCACTAGCATCATGTATCAATGTCACCACTAGTATCCTGTACAGTCACTGACACCACTAGTATCCTGTATCAATGTCACCACTAGTATCCTGTACAGTCAATGTCACCACTAGCATCCTGTATCAATATCACCACTAGTATCCTGTATCAATGTCACCACTAGTATCCTGTATCAATGGCACCACTAGTATCCTGTATCAATGTCACCACTAGCATCCTGTATCAATATCACCACTAGTATCCTGTATCAATGTAACCACTAGTATCCTGTATCAATGTCACAACTAGCATCATGTATCAATGTCACCACTAGTATCCTGTACAGTCAATGACACCAATAGTATCCTGTATCAATGTCACCACTAGTATCCTGTACAGTCAATGTCACCACTAGAATCCTGTATCAATATCACCACTAGTATCCTGTATCAATGTAACCACTAGTATCCTGTATCAATGTCACCACTAGCATCATGTATCAATGTCACCACTAGTATCCTGTACAGTCAATGACACCACTAGTATCCTGTATCAATGTCACCACTAGTATCCTGTACAGTCAATGTCACCACTAGTGTCCTGTACAGTCAATGTCACCACTAGTATCATGTACAGTCAATGTCACCACTAGTATCCTGTATCAATGTCACCACAAGCATCCTGTATCAATGTCACTACTAGTATCCTGTACAGTCAATGTCACCACTAGCATCCTGTATCAACATCACCACTAGTATCTTGTATCAATATCACCACTAGTATCCTGTATCAATGTCACCAGTAGTATCCTGTATCAATATCACCACTAGTATCCTGTATCAATGTCACCACTAGTACCCTGTATCAATATCACCACTAGTATCCTGTATCAATTTCACCGCTAGTAGACTGTATCAATGTCACCACTAGTATCCTGTACAGTCAATGTCACCACTAGTATCCTGTATCAATGTCACCACTAGTATCATGTATCAATGTCACCACTAGCATCCTGTATCAATGTCAACACTAGTATCATGAACAGTCAATGTTACCACTAGCATCCTGTATCAATGTCACCACTAGTATCCTGTATCAATTTCACCACTACTAGCCTGTATCAATGTCACCACTAGTATCCTGTACAGTCAATGTCACCACTAGTATCCTGTATCAATGTCACCACTAGTATCATGTATCAATGTCACCACTAAGATCCTGTATCAATGTCAACACTAGTATCATGTACAGTCAATGTTACCACTAGCATCCTGTATCAATGTCACCACTAGTATCCTGTAGCAATATCACCACTAGTATCCTGTATCAATGTCACCACTAGTATCCTGTACAGTCAATGTCACCACTAGTAGCCTGTATCAATGTCACTACTAGTATCCTGTGAAGTCAATGTCACCACTAGCATCCTGTATCAATATCACCACTAGTATACTGTATCAATATCACCACTAGTATCCTGTATCAATGTCACCACTAGTATCCTGTATCAATATAACCACTAGTATCGTGTATCAATGTCACCACTAGTATCCTGTATCAATGTCACCACTAGTATCCTGTATCAATGTCACCACTAGTATCCTGAACAGTCAATGTCACCACTAGTGTCCTGTACAGTCAATGTCACCACTAGTATCATGTACAATCAATGTCACCACTAGTATCATGTATCAATGTCACCACTAGTATCCTGTACAGTCAATGTCACCCCTAGTATTCTGTATCAATGTCACCACTAGTATCCTGTACAGTCAATGTCACCACTAGTGTCCTGTACAGTCAATGTCACCACTAGTAGCCTGTATCAATGTCACCACTAGTATCCTGTACAGTCAATGTCACCACTAGCATCCTGTATCAATATCACCACTAGTATCCTGTATCAATATCACCACTAGTATCCTGTATCAATGTCACCACTAGTATCCTGTATCAATATCACCACTAGTATCCTGTATCAATGTCACCACTAGTATCCTGTATCAATGTCACCACTAGTATCCTGTATCAATATCACCACTAGTATCCTGTATCAATTTCACCACTACTAGCCTGTATCAATGTCACCACTAGTATCCTGTACAGTCAATGTCACCACTAGTATCCTGTATCAATGTCACCACTAGTATCATGTATCAATGTCACCACTAGCATCCTGTATCAATTTCAACACTAGTATCATGTACAGTCAATGTTACCACTAGCATCCTGTATCAATGTCACCACTAGTATCCTGTAGCAATATCACCACTAGTATCCTGTATCAATGTCACCACTAGTATCCTGTACAGTCAATGTCACCACTAGTAACCTGTATCAATGTCACTACTAGTATCCTGTGAAGTCAATATCACCACTAGCATCCTGTATCAATATCACCACTAGTATCCTGTATCAATATCACCAATAGTATCCTGTATCAATGTCACCACTAGTATCCTGTATCAATATAACCACTAGTATCGTGTATCAATGTCACCACTAGTATCCTGTATCAATGTCACCACTAGTATCCTGTATCAATGTCACCACTAGTATCCTGAACAGTCAATGTCACCACTAGTGTCATGTACAGTCAATGTCACCACTAGTATCATGTACAATCAATGTCACCACTAGTATCATGTATCAATGTCACCACTAGTATCCTGTACAGTCAATGTCACCCCTAGTATTCTGTATCAATGTCACCACTAGTATCCTGTACAGTCAATGTCACCACTAGTAGCCTGTATCAATGTCACCACTAGTATCCTGTACAGTCAATGTCACCACTAGCATCCTGTATCAATATCACCACTAGTATCCTGTATCAATATCACCACTACTATCCTGTATCAATGTCACCACTAGTATCCTGTATCAATATCACCACTAGTATCCTGTATCAATGTCACCACTAGTATCCTGTATCAATGTCACCACTAGCATTCATCCTGTATCAATGTCACCACTAGTATCATGTACCGTCAATGTCACCACTAGTATCCTGTATCAATGTCACCACTAGTATCCTGTACAGTCAATGTCACCACTAGTGTCCTGTACAGTCAATGTCACCACTAGTATCCTGTATCAATGTCACCACTAGTATCCTGTACAGTCAATGTCACCACTAGTGTCCTGTACAGTCAATGTCACCACTAGTATCCTGTACAGTCAATGTCATCACTAGTATCCTGTATCAATGTCACCACTAGTATCCTGTATCAATGTCACCACTAGTATCCTGTACAGTCAATGTCACCACTAGTGTCCTGTACAGTCAATGTCACCACTAGTAGCCTGTATCAATGTCACCACTAGTATCCTGTAAGTCAATGTCACCACTAGTGTCCTGTACAGTCAATGTCACCACTAGTATCCTGTACAGTCAATGTCATCACTAGTATCCTGTATCAATGTCACCACTAGTATCCTGTACAGTCAATGTCACCACTAGTATCCTGTACAGTCAATGTCACCACTAGTGTCCTGTACAGTCAATGTCACCACTAGTAGCCTGTATCAATGTCACCACTAGCATCCTGTATCAATGTCACCACTAGTATCCTGTACAGTCAATGTCACTACTAGTATCCTGTACAGTCAATGTCACCACTAGTATAATATACAGTCAATGTCACCACTAGTTACCTGTATCAAGGTCACCACTATTATCCTGTACAGTCAATGTCACCACTAGTAGCCTGTATCAATGTCACCACTAGCATCATGTACATCAATGTCACCATTAGTGTCCTCTACAGTCAATGTCACCACTAGTATCCTGTACAGTCAATGTCACCACTAGTTGCCTGTATCAATGTCACCACTAGTATCGTGTACATCAATGTCACCACTAGCATTCTGTATCAATATCACCACTATTATCCTGTATCAATGTCACCACTAGTATCCTGTATCAATGTCACCACTAGTATCCTGTATCAATGTCACCACTAGCATCATGTATCAATGTCACCACTAGTATCCTGTACAGTCAATGTCACCACTAGTGTCTTGTACAGTCAATGTCACCACTAGTATCCTGTATCAATGTCACCACTAGTATCCTGTACAGTCAGTGTCACCACTAGTGTCCTGTACAGTCAATGTCACCACTAGTATCCTGTATCAATGTCACCACTAGCATCCTGTATCAATGTCACCACTAGTATCCTGTACAGTCAATGTCACTACTAGTATCCTGTACAGTCAATGTCACCACTAGTGTCCTGTACAGTCAATGTCACCACTAGTATCATGTACTGTCAATGTCACCACTAGTATAATGTACAGTCAATGTCACCACTAGTTACCTGTATCAATGTCACCACTAGTATCCTGTACAGTCATTGTCACCACTAGTAGCCTGTATCAATGTCACCACTAGCATCCTGTACATCAATGTCACCACTAGTGTCCTCTACAGTCAATTTCACCACTAGTATCCTGTACAGTCAATTTCACCACTAGTTGCCTGTATCAATGTCACCACTAGTATCCTGTACAGTCAATGTCACCACTAGCATCCTGTATCAACATCACCACTAGTATATTGTATCAATATCACCACTAGTATCCTGTATCAATGTCACCAGTAGTATCCTGTATCAATATCACCACTAGTATCCTGTATTAATGTCACCACTAGTATCCTGTATCAATATCACCACTAGTATCCTGTATCAATTTCACCGCTAGTAGCCTGTTTCAATGTCACCACTAGTATCCTGTACAGTCAATGTCACCACTAGTATCCTGTATCAATGTCACCACTAGTATCATGTATCAATGTCACCACTAGCATCCTGTATCAATGTCAACACTAGTATCATGTACAGTCAATGTTACCACTAGCATCCTGTATCAATGTCACCACTAGTATACTGTATCAATATCACCACTAGTATCCTGTATCAATGTCCCCACTAGTAGCCTGTATCAATGTCACCACTAGTATCCTGTACAGTCAATGTCACCACTAGTATCCTGTATCAATGTCACCACTAGTATCATGTATCAATGTCACCACTAGCATCCTGTATCAATGTCAACACTAGTATCATGTACAGTCAATGTTACCACTAGCATCCTGTATCAATGTCACCACTAGTATCCTGTAGCAATGTCACCACTAGCATCCTGTACAGTCAATGTCACCACTAGTAGCCTGTATCAATGTCACTACTAGTATCCTGTACAGTCAATGTCACCACTAGCATCCTGTATCAATATCACCACTAGTATCCTGTATCAATATCACCACTAGTATCCTGTATCAATGTCACCACTATTATCCTGTATCAATGTCACCACTAGTATCCTGTATCAATGTCACCACTAGCATCCTGTATCAATGTCACCACTAGTATCCTGTACAGTCAATGTCACCACTAGTGTCTTGTACAGTCAATGTCACCACTAGTATCCTGTATCAATGTCACCACTAGTATCCTGTACAGTCAATGTCACCACTAGTGTCCTGTACAGTCAATGTCACCACTAGTAGCCTGTATCAATGTCACCACTAGCATCCTGTATCAATGTCACCACTAGTATCCTGTACAGTCAATGTCACTACTAGTATCCTGTACAGTCAATGTCACCACTAGTATAATATACAGTCAATGTCACCACTAGTGTCCTGTACAGTCAATGTCACCACTAGTATCATGTACAGTCAATGTCACCACTAGTATAATGTACAGTCAATGTCACCACTAGTTACCTGTATCAATGTCACCACTAGTATCCTGTACAGTCAATGTCACCACTAGTATCATGTACAGTCAATGTCACCACTAGTATCATGTACAGTCAATGTCACCACTAGTTGCCTGTATCAATGTCACCACTAGTATCCTGTACATCAATGTCACCACTAGCATCCTGTATCAATATCACCACTATTATCCTGTATCAATGTCACCACTAGTATCCTGTATCAATATCACCACTAGCGTCCTGTATCAATATCACCACTATTATCCTGTATCAATGTCACCACTAGTATCCTGTATCAATGTCACCACTAGCATCCTGTATTAATGTCACTACTAGTATCCTGTATCAATGTCACCACTAGTATCCTGAACAGTCAATGTCACCACTAGTGTCCTCTACAGTCAATGTCACCACTAGTAGCTTGTATCAATGTCACCACTAGTATACCGATCAATAATATAATAATACCTTTAGCAAAAATCTTTATTTTCAATTTACAATCTGTAGAAACAATGATAATAGAAGGGTTCAGAACTTTTGTAAAACATCACAGTACAGTTGAAAAATATATGGCAAATAGAAATCCAATGTGGATGGTGTTAAGAGATAGATGGGTGGTGTTGAATGTAGTTGGGATGGGACTAATAAAAACTAACAACAACTAATAACAACAAGATAACTAATGTAAAGCATACTGTGTCCATAATAAGTATATAGGTTATAGGTTGAGAGCTTTTGTGAAAGAGCACAGTTAGAAGGATATGGCATATAGAAGCAAACAGGTGAATTAAAAGATCGGAGAGGTTGAGGGTAGAGGAAGTTCAGGAGTAAAAACAAACAAAAAATAGAATTATTGTAAAATTGACTGTGTCCATAAAATGTATATAAGCTGGAAATAGAGGCCTAAGCATTGTTGTTCACTAGTTTACTCCAATTAGGGAAGGGGTGGTGGGGTTGGAAAGTAATAAAGGGAAATATATATTTTTAAAGGATATGTATATATATGTATGTACAGTGGGGAAAAAAAGTATTTAGTCAGCCACCAATTGTGCAAGTTCTCCCACTTAAAAAGATGAGAGAGGCCTGTCATTTTCATCATAGGTACACGTCAACTATGACAGACAAAATTAGAAAAAAAATTCCAGAAAATCACATTGTAGGATTTTTAATGAATTTATTGGCATATGATGGTGGAAAATAAGTATTTGGTCAATAACAAAAGTTTCTCAATACTTTGTTATATACCCTTTGTTGGCAATGACACAGGTCAAACGTTTTCTGTAAGTCTTCACAAGGTTTTCACACACTGTTGCTGGTATTTTGGCCCATTCCTCCATGCAGATCTCCTCTAGAGCAGTGATGTTTTGGGGCTGTCGCTGGGCAACACAGACTTTCAACTCCCTCCAAAGATTTTCTATGGGGTTGAGATCTGGAGACTGGCTAGGCCACTCCAGGACCTTGAAATGCTTCTTACGAAGCCACTCCTTCGTTGCCCGGGCGGTGTGTTTGGGATCATTGTCATGCTGAAAGACCCAGCCACGTTTCATCTTCAATGCCCTTGCTGATGGAAGGAGGGTTTCACTCAAAATCTCACGATACATGGCCCCATTCATTCTTTCCTTTACACGGATCAGTCGTCCTGGTCCCTTTGCAGAAAAACAGACCCAAAGCATGATGTTTCCAACCCCATGCTTCACAGTAGGTATGGTGTTCTTTGGATGCAACTCAGCATTATTTGTCCTCCAAACATGACGAGTTGAGTTTTTACCAAAAAGTTATATTTTGGTTTCATCTGACCATATGACATTCTCCCAATCCTCTTCTGGATCATCCAAATGCACTTCAGACGGGCCTGGACATGTACTGGCTTAAGCAGGGGGGACACGTCTGCACTACAGGATTTGAGTCCCTGGCGGCGTAGTGTGTTACTGATGGTTGGCTTTGTTACTTTGGTCCCAGCTCTCAGCAGGTCATTCACTAGGTCCCCCCGTGTGGTTCTGGGATTTTTGCTCACCGTTCTTGTGATCATTTTGACCCCACGGGGGTGAGATCTTGCATGGAGCCCCAGATCGAGGGAGATTATCAGTGGTCTTGTATGTCTTCCATTTCCTAATAATTGCTCCCACAGTTGATTTCTTCAAACCAAGCTGCTTACCTGTTGCAGATTCAGTCTTCCCAGCCTGGTGCAGGTCTACAATTTTGTTTTTGGTGTCCTTTGAAAGCTCTTTGGTCTTGGCCATTGTGAAGTTTGGAGTGTGACTGTTTGAGGTTGTGGACAGGTGTCTTTTATACTGATAACAAGTTCAAACAGGTGCCATTAATACGGGTAACAGTGGAGGACAGAGGAGCCTCTTAAAGAAGAAGTTACAGGTCTGTGAGAGCCAGAAATCTTGCTTGTTTGTAGGTGACCAAATACTTATTTTCCACCATAATTTGCAAATAAATTCATTAAAAATCCTACAATGGGATTTTCTGGATTTTTTTCTCAATTTGTCTGTCATAGTTGACGTGTACCTATGATGAAAATTACAGGCCTCTCTCATCTTTTTAAGTGGGAGAACTTGCACAATTGGTGGCTGACTAAATACTTTTTTGCCCCACTGTATATGTATTTATATGTATGTATGTGTATATGTGTGTGTTATATATTATATATATATATATATATATATATATATATATATATATATATATATATATATATATATATTTGTAAGAAAAAAAAACATATTCGGGATTGGAAGTGATGCAGACAATTACAATCGATCTGCAATATTAAAGCTGATCTACCCCCTAAAAAAAAAAAAAAAAAAAAAGGGTCTGAATACTTATGTAAATAAGGTATTTATGTTTTTTATTTTTAATACATTTGCTAAAATTTCTAAAAATCTGTTTTCGCTTTGTTATTATGGGGTATTGTGGGTAGATTGATGAGGAACATGTTTTATTTAATCAATTTTAGAATAAGGCTGTAACGTAACAAAATGTGGAAAATTCAAAGGGTCTGAATACTTTCCGAATGCACTATATATATACACTAATGGTCAAAAGCTTTAGAACACCTACTCATTCAAAGGTTTTTCTTCATTTTTTAAAACTATTTTCTACATTGTAACTACATCAAAACAATGAAATAATACATATGGAATAATGTAGTAACCAAAAAAGTGTTAAACAAATCAAAATATATTTTATATTTGAGATTCTTCAAATAGCCACCCATTGCCTTGATGACAGCTTTGCACACTCTTGGCAATCTCTCAACCAGCTTCATGAGGTAGTCACCTGGAATGCATTTCAATTAACAGGTGTGGAATTTCTTTCCTTCTTAATGCGTTTGAGCTAATCAGTTGTGTTGTGACAATGTAGGGGGGTATACAGAAGGTAGCCCTATTTGGTAAAATACCAAGTCCATATTATGGCAAGAACAGCTCAAATAAACAAAGAGAAACGACAGTCCATCATTACTTTAAGACATGAAGGTCAGTCAATACGGAAAATGTCAAGAACTTTGAACGTTTCTTCAAGTGCAGTCGCAAAAACCATCAAGCGCTATGATAAAACTGGCTCTCATGAGGACCGCCACAGGAATGGAAGACCCAGAGTTACCTCTGCTGCAGAGGATAAATTCATTAGAGTTACCAGCCTCAGAAATTGCAGCCCAAATAAAAGCTTCACAGAGTTCAAGTCACAGACACATCTCAACATCAACTGTTCAGAGGAGACTGCGTGAATCAGGCCTTCATGGTCGAATTCCTGGAAAGAAACCACTACTAAAGGACACCAATAAGAAGAAGAGACCTGCTTGCGCCAAGAAACACGAGCAATGGACATTAGACCGGTGGAAATGTGTCCTTTGGTCTGGATTCAAAATTTGAGATTTTTGGTTCAAACCGCCGTTTGAAGCTGGTTTAGAGAATGCCAAGAGTGTGCAAAGCTGTCATCAAGGCAAAGGGAGTCTATTTGAAGAATCTCAAATATAAATATATTTGGATTTGTTTAACACTTTGCTGGTTACTAGATGATTCCATATGTGTTATTTCATAGTTTTGATGTCTTCACTATTATTCTACAATGTAGAAAATAGTAAAAAGAAAGAAAAACCCTTGAATGAGTAGGTGTTCTAAAACCTTTGACTGGTAGTGTACATACTTTTTTCTCTCACATTTAAAAAAAAATTCCCATGTACGCCTGGACTGCGTACCCCCGGTTGGGGTTACACTGATGTAA
This sequence comes from Coregonus clupeaformis, assembly GCF_020615455.1. Taxonomy (NCBI): domain Eukaryota; kingdom Metazoa; phylum Chordata; class Actinopteri; order Salmoniformes; family Salmonidae; genus Coregonus; species Coregonus clupeaformis. Next base: position 439,499 of record NW_025533690.1, read on the forward strand.
GTAATGTGTGGACAGGCTTTTCTGTGTTCGTGAGATCAGTTCTGATCGAAGGAAACACAGCGTGGCACTATTCTACAAACTGGGATTAGAGAAGGGTTGAAGAGCTTCCAGGCACAGAACACATGGGTGGTTCGGCTTTGCAAACTTCTCACCCAGTGAGCTTTAAGGTGTGTGTGGAGAATGGATAACACATCTTTTCTCTACATCTAAAATCTCACCTAACAGCCATGCAGAATACATCTGGTGCTTCTCACTGCAGGAAAGAGAGACACACACACAGTCTCACTCTCTCTCTCTCTCTCTCTCTCTCTCTCTCTCTCTCTCTCTCTCTCTCTCTCTCTCTCTCTCTCTCTCTCTCTCTCTCTCTCTCTCTCTCTCTCTCTCTCACTATATTTTGTGTGTATGCGTGTGTTGTGTGTTAGTGCATGTGCACGTGTGTGTGTGTGTGTGTGTGTGTGTGTGTGAGAACAGTCCCTATAAAATGTACCACCCTATTATTGCACCAGCCTGTTGTTGTTCCTCTACAACATGTTTCTGTTGGCAGCATTCTGATTTAGTCTTATTTATTTCATTTCCATCTGCTGAAGGCATCATTTATGCTAATACTGTACTGGCTTGGAATTGCATTTGTCTCCCCCATTATAAATAATCCATGTGATACACACACACACACACACACACACACACACACACACACACACACACACACACACACACACACACAGCCGTTGTCTGCTAAGATGACAGTGTTGTGTCTGCGCTCCTTAATCTAGTGAAACAGTTGCTTTATCTTCCCGCTCAACCTGCTGCTATCAGCCGCCGCTGATGTGGAAATGTTTACAAAGCTACACACCCCTCGCTAACACACACCCCTCGCTAACACACACCCCTCGCTGACACACACCCCTCGCTAACACACACCCCTCGCTAACACACACCCCTCGCTAACACACACCCCTCGCTAACACACACCCCTCGCTAACACACACCCCTCTTCTGCTCCTCCTCCTCTCCCCCTGTTCTCCACCTACCCCCTCTCCTCCTCTCCTCCCCCTATCCCCCCCCCCCTTCTCTGTTACCACAGTTCAGAGTTTTAATACAATCATTAGATCACCATCACTGAGCCCCATCCATCCACCTACACACCAAACACAGTTCAGTTTTGGTTAGACAACAATGAATAAAGATGTTTTGTATTGGAAGCATGTAGTGTTATTCATGTCTGAACGGAGAAACAGGCTGAGGAGAGAATAACTGAACACAACTGGAATGTATTTCTCTCTCTCTCTCTCTCTCTCTCTCTCTCTCTCTCAAAGATGAAGAACACCTGCTCTTTCCATGACATGGTGAATCCAGGTGAAAGCTATGATCCCTTATTGATGTCACTTCTTAAATTCACTTCAATCAGTGTAGATGAAGGGGAGGAGACAGGTTAAAGAAGGATTTTTAAGCCTTGCGACAATTGAGACATGGATTGTGTATGTGTGCCAATCAGAGGGTGAATGGGCAAAACAAAATACTTAAGTGCCTTTGAACGGGGTATGGTAGTAGGTGTCAGGTGCACCGGTTTGTGTCAAGAACTGCAACGCTGCTGGGTTTTTCACACTCAACAGTTGCCCGTGTGTATCAAGAATGTTCCACCAGCCAAAGGACATCCAGCCAACTTGACACAACTGTGGGAAGCATTGGAGTCAACATGGGCCAGCATCCCTGTGGAATGCTTTCGACATCTTGTAGAGTTCATGCCCCGATGAATTGAGGCTGTTCTGAGGCAAAAAGGGGGTGCAACTCAATATTAGGAAGGTGTTCTCAGTGTATGTTGCCAAAGTAAGTGAAATAGACAATAAACAAAAGGGAAATAAACAGATGATCTGCACCAGACCATCAGCAAACAGTTTGACTTCAGAGTCTAGTAGGGTGAGGCCGGGTGCTGCAGACTGTTCTAGACCCCTTGTCAATTCATTGATATACAGTACCAGTCAAAAGTTTGGACACACCTACTCATTCAAGGGTTTTTCTTTATTTTTACTATTTCCTACATTGTAGAATAATAGTGAATAAATCAAAACAATGAAATAACACATATGGAATCATGTAATAACTAAAAAAGTGTTTAACAAATCAAAATATATTTTATATGTGAGATTCTTCAAATAACCACCCTTTGCCTTGAAGACAGCTGTGCACACTCTTGGCATTCTCTCCACCAGCTTCTCCTGGAATGCTTTTCCAACAGTCTCGAAGGAGTTCCCACATATGCTGAGCACTTGTTGGCTGCTTTTCCTTCACTCTGCGGTCCGACTCATCCCAAAGCATCTCAATTGGGTTGAGGTCAGGGGATTGTGGAGGACAGGTCATCTGATGCAGCACTCCGTCACTCTCCTTCTTGGTAAAATAGCCCTTACACAGCCTGGAGGTGTGTTGGGTCATTGTCCTGTTGAAAAACAAATGATAGTCCCACTAAGCCCAAACCAGATGTGATGGCGTATCGCTGCAGAATGCTGTGGTAGCCATGCTGGTTAAGTGTGCCTTGAATTCTAAATAAATCACAGAGAGTGTCACTAGCAAAGCACCCCCACACCATAACACCTCCTCCTCCATGCTTTACGGTGGGAACTACACATGGGGAGATCATCCGTTCACCCACACCGCATTTCACAAAGACACAGCGGTTTGAACCAAAAATCTTCAATTTGGACTCCAGACCATAGGACAAATTTCCACCGGTCTAATGTCCACTGATCGTGTTTCTTGGCCCAAGCATGTCTCTTCTTCTTATTGGTGTCCTTTAGTAGTGGTTTCTTTGCAGCAATTCGACCATGAAGGCCTGATTCACACGGTTCCCTCTGAACAGTTGATGTTCAGATGTGTCTGTTACTTGAACTCTGTGAAGCATTTATTTGGGGTGCAATTTCTGAGGCTGGTAACTCTAATGAACTTATCCTCTGCAGCAGAAGTAACTCTGGGTCTTCCATTCCTGTGGCGGTCCTCATGAGAGCCAGTTTCAGCATAGAGTGTGATGGTTTTTGTGACTGCACTTGAAGAAACGTTCAGTTCTTGAAATGTTCCGTATTGACTGACCTTCATGTCTTAAAGTAATGATGGACTGTCGTTTCTCTTTGCTTATTTGAGCTGTTCTTGCCATAATATGGACTTGGTATTTTACCAAATAGGGCTATCTTCTGTATACCCCACTACCTTGTCACAACACAACTGATTGGCTCAAACGCATTAAGACGGAAATACATTCCACAAATTAACTTTTAACAAGGCACACCTGTTAATTGAAATGCATTCCAGGTGACTACCTCATGAAGCTGGTTGAGAGAATGCCATGAGTGTGCAAAGCTGTCATCAAGGCAAAGGGTGGCTATTTGAAGAATCTCAAATATCAAATATATTTTGATTTGTTTAACACTTTTTTGGTTACTACATGATTCCATATGTGTTTGTTATGTGGGCAGCTTGTCTCTCCCTTTTCTGTTTCCCTTCCTCCTTGTTTTGTCCCCTCTTTGTCTGTTGTATCTGTATGTGTGTTTGTCCCCATTATGTGGGTGTGTCTGGAGTGGATCGGGGGGCGTGCTCAGGATCTGCCTCTCCTGTGCAGCTGCGGGTTGTTTCCAGTGATTCCTGCCTACGCAGCTGCATCCTATTCTCTCATCAACCTGCACTACTAATTCCTGGGCATGGCTCTCCACCGGCGCCAGATCGTTGTTCTTACCAGAGCGGTAACTTGGCTCACCAGTAGAGTTAAATTGTCTTTGTCTTCAGCCTGGCTCTTTACTCTCCTTAACCTGTCGTTTGTTTTGTCTTCAGTTCAGACATACCTGCCTGCCTTCCTGCCTGCCGGCCTGCCTGCCGGCCTGCCTGCCTCAGCCTCTCCTTCCTCCGGAGCCGACTAGCCCACTCTGTTCCTTTTCTTCAGTTGTTTTTGGACTAAGACAAATTTAACTTTTATTAAAATAATTGTTGTTTCTTCCACTCCCTTAGTCGTGTTTGTTTCTCTGAGTGCTGGGTTGAACCATAGCCTAACAGTGTTATTTCATAGTTTTGATGTCTTCACTATTATTATACAATGTAGAAAATAGTAAAAATTAAGAAAAACCCTTGAATGAGTAGGTGTGTCCAAACTTTTGACTGGTAGTGTATATGTTGAAGAAGGTGGGGCTTAAGCTGCATCCCTGTCTCACCCCACAGCCCTGAGGAAAGACATCTGTGTTTTTTTTGCCAATTTTAACTGTGCACTTGTTGTTTGTGTACATAGATTTTATAATGCTGTATGTTTTTCTCCAACACCACTTTCCATCAATTTGTATAGCAGACCCTCGTGCCAAATTGAGTCAAAAGTATTTTTGAAATCAACAAAGCATGAGCTTTTCTTTTGTTTGGTTGTCAATAAGGGTGTGCAGGGTGTCTACGTGGTCTGTCGTACTGTAATTTGGTGAAAATCCAATTTCACATTTGTTCAGTACATTGTTTTCACTGAGGAAATGTACGAGTCTGATGTTAATGATAATGCAGAGGACTTTCCCAAGGTTTTTGTTGACGCATATCCCATGGTAGTTATTGGGGTCAAATTTGTCTCCACTTTTGTGGATTGGGGTGATCAGTCCTTGGTTCCAAATATTGGGGAAAATGCCAGAGCTGAGGATGATGTTAGAGTTTAAATAGCCAATTGGAATTTGTGATCTGTATATTTTATCATTTATTTTAGGATATCATCAACACTACAGGCCATTTTGGGTTGGAGGGTTTGTATTTTGTCCTGTAGTTCATTCAATGTAATTGGAGAATCCAGTGGGTTCTGGTAGTATTTAATAGTTGATTCAAAGATTTGGATTTGATCATGTATATTTTTTTGCAGTTTGTTCTTTGTTATGGTGCCAAAAAGATTAGAGAAGGTGTTTATCCATACATCTCCGTTTTGGATAGATAACTCTTCGTGTTGTTTGTTTAGTGTGTTCCAATTTTCCCAAAAGTGGTTAGATTTTATGGATTCTTCAATTACATTGAGCTGATTTCTGACGTGCTTTTCCTTCTTTTTACGTAGTGTATTTCTGTACTGTTTTTTGGTAGGTTTCTACACTACTTTCCTAGCATCGATAGCATTTCTTAATAGTATGCAGTTTGTTCGGCTTTGATGCCTCATGATTGAGTATTGCTCTGTTCAAGTAGGATGTGATTTTGCTGTGATCTGATAGGGATGTCAGTGGGCTGACTGTGAACGCCCTGAGAGACTCTGGGTTGAGGTCAGTGATAAAGCAGTATCTACAGTACTACTGCCAAAAGATGAGCTATAGGTGTACCTACCATAGGAGTCCCCTCGAATCCTACCATTGACTAGGTACATACCAAGTGTGCGACAGAGCTGCAGGAGTTGTGACCCGTTTTTGTTGGTTATGTTGTCGTAGGGGGGCATATGGGGGAGGGAATGCTGTCACCTCCAGGTAGGTGTTTGTCCCCCTGTGTGCTGAGGGTGTCAGGTTCTTGTCCCGTTCTGGCATTTAGATCACCACAGACTAGTACATGTCCCTGGGCCTGGAAATGGTTGATCTCCCCCTCTAGGATGTGAAGCTGTCTTCATTAAAATATGGGGATTCTATTGGGGGAATATAGGTAGCACACATGAGGACATTTTTCTCTGTTGAGATAATTACCTTATTTCTAACCATATGTCAAATGTTCCTGTCAATGAGGTGCACAATCTCTGGCTTTTGTGTGTCCTCATTGGGTGTGGGGGTGTTGTCAGGAGAGCTATCCGGGGGGCTGACAGAGGGTGGTGCCAGGATGGAGAGTCTGATGGGTTGGTGGATCCTGTCTGTCCCGCTGTGGTATCCTTCCAGAATCCTTCCAGGTAATTTTGTCCAGAATCAGGTTGTAGGTTTGGAGTTTTGATTTGGAGTGAATGTTATGTTGTGGAGGGTAGTATCCTGTATAAATATCCACGTTTATCCAACTCTAAATCTATCTTTTTGTAGAAAAATGCTAAAAGATTCAGGAGCTCATCTACTCATGACTTGCTCATGACCTGATCTCTTTCTTTATTGGCATGGGAAACATATGTTTACATTGCCAAAGCAAGTGAAATATCTCTCTTTCTCTCATCAAACACACACACACACACACACACACAGCCATGCCGAGAAAAGCTCCTGAGTTTGGTCACAGTGCAGAAATAGCATATTTTGCATGCAGAGGGCTGTGGTTGGGAGAAAAGCCTATTCTACTAGATTATGGTCTGTGTGTGTGTGTGTGCGTGTGTGTGTGTGTGTGTGTGTGTGTGTGTGTGTGTGTGTGTGTGTGTGTGTGTGTGTGTGTGTGTGTGTGTGTGTGTGTGTGTGTGTGTGTGTGTGTGTGTGTGAGTGAGTGAGAGAGACTTGGGCCGCTTTTAATTGTCAGGTTTCTCTCCTTTCACTCTCCACTTTCAGTAGAATCGTTCAGATTTGTCGGTTCAGCCAAATGCCACTCAAAACATGCTGACATTCATTCTGTGTTATTACTATTTAATGTTGTAGTGCTGACATGTTTTCATTCCGTTTTTCTTTCCTCCTAAATGTCTCTCTCACACATCCAGTTAATTCTTGTTCGTATTTTAGACATAAGTCTTTTTTTTTTAAGTAAAGAGTATGACTGAGGTGTGCGTTCAGTAGTCACAGATCAACTGAAACTAACTAAGCAACATTGTAATAAACAGAGTTGCGTTCAGCACTCACATGTTTAACACCCCCAGAAAATAACAGGGTTAGGAGCAGTCACACAGACCTGACTGGTTTATGATAAACCTGATCTCATAGTTTCCCTTTGGAATTTGCCATAATTGGATGAATGTTGATTTTTGACCCATTAATTCCATGTGGTTACAGGGTTAACTCAAAGGGTTAAGTTGAGGCCTTTGGTTTAGTTTTGAGTCTTTATTTTGGGCCTTTGGTATGTTTCCTTTTTGTACATATTAATGTTTCCTCACCATCTGAACCAATACAAATCCACTTGGACTGGCTGACCACGAGTTCAAGAGACAGAGCTGGCCCTGGACCAAGGTAATGGTACATGCAGTCAAGGAGAGACTGACTGCATCAATTCTTTTTATAAGAAACAATGTGTTGAAAATCCTAAATTGTTTGCATAGTCAACTTACACACAGCTCTGACACAAACACTTACCCCACCAGACATGCCACCAGGGGTCTTTTCATAGTCCCCACATCCAGAACAAATTCAAGAAAGCGTACAGTATTATATAGAGCCATTATTGCATGGAACTCCGTTCCATCTCATATTGCTCAAATAAACAGCAAACCTGGTTTCAAAAAACAGATAAAGCAACATCTCACGGCACAACACCTCTCCCCTATTTGACCTAGATAGTTTGTATTGCTATTTTTTTAATGCCATTTAGCAGACGCTTTTATCCAAAGCGACTTACAGTCATGCGTGCATACATTTTTGTGTATGGGTGGTCCCGGGGATCGAACCCACTACCTCGGCATTACAAGCGCCGTGCTCTACCAGCTGAGCTACAGAGGACCACTATTTACTGTGGAGGGTAGTTATGTAGGCTACGTGTGCCTTTTAGTTCTGTCTATTAATGTTCTGTATTATGTCATGTTTCATGTTCTGTGTGGACACCAGGAAGAGTAGCTGCTGCTTTTGCAACATATCCTAATAAAATACCTGTTCACATACGCTTACTTCTCATATTAAGGCACACATCCAATCAGGTTACAGACCACTTAGCTAGGCCTAGGACCCTTAGACATAACGAGTGCAACAATATCCGTAGTTATTGGGTTCCTAACAACAGTAAATAGTATATGCAAGAATACACACACACACACACACACACACACACACACACACACACACACACACACACACACACACACACACACACACACACACACACACACACACACACACACACACACACACACACACACACACAGAGCAACTTGCAGTTAGTGAGTGCATACATTATTTATTTATTTTTCATACCCCCCCCCCCCATGGGAATCAAACCCACAACCCTAGCATTGCAAACGCCATGCTCTACCAACTGAGCTACATTCCTGCCAGCCAATCCCTACCCTGTGCACCGCCCCATGGGTCTCCCGGTCACAGCCGGCTACAACAGAGCCTGGATTCAAACCAGGGTCTCTAGTGGCACAGCTTGCACTGCAATGCAGTGCCTTAGACCACTGCGCCACACCAGGGTTATGCACAATTCGAATTAAAGGCAGTCAATTCAGGAAGTGATTCGAATTTAAAATGTTTAACATAAATAGCTTCTCCTTTTCAATTTATTGAGACATCATTGAAAATAGATGCCCTTTTTTCAATCATTGAATTTGAATTTCAGTTTACTTCCTGAATTGACTGCATTCAATTCGAATTGAGCATAACCCTGACACGCACGCACACACACACACGCACACACACACACACACACACAGTTTCTATAAGACAAGCAGGCATGGAAACAAAAACATTCCATTTCAGAGAGAGTGCACCGCAAGAGACTCCAGGCAGCAACCAACAAGAATGTTCCGACATCTACTCTGTTTTACTTGGACGATATGTAACTGAAAAACCAGACAAATTAAAAACAAATGTAGTCCATTTCAGAAGACAGCTTGGCCATTCCTAAACCATAGCACAGTTTCAACTGTTATAACCCTTTCTAAATAATGTACTTCATATTGCATCAGTTTTCACATATGTACAATTCTACCATTTAAAGACCTCACATTATCATAAACATTTGTGAAAAGCAAATAAAATTCCCTGATATATCACATTGAGTTGAACTGTATTCACCAACTTGTCTGGATGTCAGACGAGTGGCAGTGGATAATTCAGCTATAATAGCATGTGGAATATTCCTCCATCCAATGACAGTAAATACATAGTGTACCATGTGAAAGGGCCTGCAGAGCTGTTAGCACCCTAGGCTAATTTAGAAGAGCCCTCAATACTAACGGATTAGCAGGCTAATTCAGAAGAACCCTCCAGAGGAGCACGCTAGGCTGATTTAGCGGATGCTAACACAAACACTAGCACAACTGCCCAATTCCAATTGAACCCTAGTGCTGAGGCACTTGTGTGGATCTGAAAGGATGGGATAGGTGTACGTACGTACGCACACACACACAGAACCTTACTAATGCAGCGCTCAATAATATTACCAGAACAACACAAATCAGACTGATTTACATTGCCATTTGTCGTGTCTGTTGTTCGTGGTCATTGCTGTCAACAAAGAGTCCGCTTAGGCTGCACCTGGATTAGAGGCTTTTATTAATATCACAAGTTTTACAGCATAAGTTACAGACCCGCGGTGTCTGGAGGAGCACCGTCCCAAATTAATCTGAATGCTCCTGACCCCTCCTTTGTCTAACCCATACTTATAAACAATGGCAATAAATGGGTTGCTCCCTTTTTCGTCCAATCACCAGTCTCCCCTGGGGCGTCACCCTCCAAACGGCTACATTCAAACTAAGATAAACAGTTCTTCTTTGTCCCTCAAGACTAGTCATAATCTTCATACACAACACATTGTTTTCCATTCTCTTCTATCTGGAGTCATTTACAATGCTAATGTCATCATAATCAACATGACAGCCTCTGCAGCTTGAGAGAGTCATCAACATTAACATTACAGCCTCTGCAGCTTGAGAGAGTCATCAACATTAACATGACAGCCTCTGCAGCTTGAGAGAGTCATCAACATTAACATTACAGCCTCTGCAGCTTGACAGAGTCATCAACATTAACATTACAGCTTCTGCAGCTTGAGAGAGTCATCAACATTAACATGACAGCCTCTGCAGCTTGAGAGAGTCATCAACATTAACATTACAGCCTCTGCAGCTTGACAGAGTCATCAACATTAACATTACAGCTTCTGCAGCTTGAGAGAGTCATCAACATTAACATTACAGCTTCTGCAGATTGAGAGAGTCATCAACATTAACATTACAGCCTCTGCAGCTTGAGAGAGTCATCAACATTAACATGACAGCCTCTGCAGCTTGAGAGAGTCATCAGCATTAACATTACAGCTTCTGCAGATTGAGAGAGTCATCAACATTAACATTACAGCCCCTGCAGCTTGACAGAGTCATCAACATTAACATTACAGCCTCTGCAGCTTGAGAGAGTCATCAACATTAACATGACAGCCTCTGCAGCTTGACAGAGTCTAGGAGAGTCATCAATATTTCAACATGAAGTGCAACCAGTCAGAGGAGAAAAGCACAGCTCACCAAAACAAAGAGCGTTGCTGCCTGGTCAACTAGCTATCTTTAACTTCTAATGCCAGGCTAGCTTCATCAGCACAGCACAGTCAGGGTTGCACACACACACACACACACACACACACAGGGACGTCATGCAGCCATTATCTTTGAGGGGGCTCATGATGGAATGGTGCGGGGAGGCCCATAGAGGATTAGGCCATGTCTGGAAGTTGGACAATTTGCTTTTCCTGCAATCTAGAGCCATAACCATTCTAATTCTATGTTAGAGCCATAACCATTTTAATTCTATGTTAGAGCCCTAACCATTCTAATTCTATGTTAGAGCCATAACCATTCTAATTCTATGTTAGAGCCCTAACCATTCTAATTCTTGTCATGAGCCCTCTCACTCCACCGGGTTACCACCTTAATGTGTTTCCACTATCTTCCACTCTGCTCATCTCTCTCTCTCTACTCAGCCTAACGAGCTCCACCTGTCCCTGCTCTGCTCGGCTCTAATTACTCTGCCAGCTGCGCTGCATTACCCACTAACCTCTCCCAGTATTTAAAGTCCCGTCTCTCAGCTCTCCTTTGTCAGATCGTCTGCAAAGCTCACACCCGGAACCTGTGTGCTCGCGCTTCTGGCTCACCCTTGTTTTGTGACCCCGGACCTGCCTGATTCTTGGATACTCTTCTGCCCCAGGAAAACCAGACCTGCTTTCTGCCATTACGACTCCTGACTACTCTTCGACCCGGTAACTCTGACCAGCCTTCTGCCTTGCTACAACGTATTTGGATTTCCCTTGAACTGTACTTCTGCCTTGTTTCATCCGCCCCGTTGTGTCTGTGTTTCCTCCCCCAGGACTTCTGGACCACCAACCACCGGCGTCATCGGACGCACCGCTGCCACTGGGGGGCACAGACCCAGCACATTGGACGGGATAACCCCTGGAGCCTTCACTCACTCCCTACTTCCCTTTTCCCTTAAGTTTTAATAAACTTTCTGGTGTGACGCAATTGTGGTCCTCTTGTCGTCTGTCTGAACCGTGACAGTACGATCTGACCATCATGGACTCAGCGCACACTTCCCCCGACATGGAAACCGAAGAACCTGAGCAACCCACCGCCATGCTACGCCTGGAACACACTGAGAGAGAGCTAGGCCGCATGAGCGGCGACATCACCTCTCTGCTTCAGGTCGGCCACCAACAGCATCAGCAGTTCCAGCAGCACCAGCAGCAGTCCCAGCAGCAGCAACAACAACTCGCCAGGATCATCCAACTCCTCACCAACCTTACCCCAGCCAGTCTGCCCACCAGCCCTGCCTCCCGAGTCACCTGCCCCGGTCATTTCAGCCGCTGCCCCGGAACCCAAGATTGGAAACCCCGAGCGGTTCAACGGCGATTCACCCAGGTCCGGCCATTCCTGACTAGCTGCCGACTTCAGTTCTCCTTGCAGCCAAGGACCTTCGCCACGGAGGGGGCTAGGGTCGGGTATGCCATCACTCACCTGACGGGCCGAGCTCGACTCTGGGGAACAGCAGAGTTCGAACGTCAAACCCCCGCATGTGCAACCTTCGACCTGTTTGCTGAGGGAGATGCTGAAGGTGTTTGACCTGGATTCACCAACCGCAGAGGCGTCTCGTGAACTGTTCAGTATTCGACAAGGCAGACGTACAGTCGCAGACCATTCCATCGACTTCCGAACCCTGGCAAGACGAAGTTCTTGGAACACACCATCGTTGGTGGACGCGTTCTTCCATAGCTTGGCTGACTATATCAGGACGAGTTGGTCTCCCATGAACTGCCTTCCACTCTTGATGAAGCCATCGCACTGACTGTCCGGATCGACAGAAGGATACAGACCCGTCGTCGTGAGGGGGCGCCAAGGTCCACCAACTACCGGCATTCGGAGAGATCCGACTGGGCTCCTGTCAGCTACTGCCACTCACCCAAGTCAGCTTGATCAGTCTGAGCCTATGGAGATTGGGCGAGCCTCTCTCACTCCTGCAGAGCGCCAGCGCCGCTCACCTCAAACCTCTGCCTCTATTGTGGAGGTGATGGACATCGTGTGGTAACCTGCCCTTTAAAGCCGAAGCTCACCGGGCATAGGGGGAGTCCGGTTGAGCTCAATGACCATCCAGTCCTCCGACCGCAAACCCTTGCTGCAAGTTCACCTCCGCCTCTCTGACTCTACTCACACCCTGGCTGCTCTGGTGGATTCTGGCGCCGAAGCCAACATAATGGACATCAAGCTGGCACGCCAACTGGGACTGGAGAACCTCCGTTTGACACCTCCTATTCCTGCCCGGGCACTGGACGGACACTTACTCGGATCGGTCACTCATGTCACGGCCCCGGTCTTGATGGGTCTGTCCGAAAACCATCAAGAAACTATCCAGTTTCACCTGCTCCCCTCTCCAGGCCAACCCCTCATCCTGGGTTACCCATGGCTCCGCCCGGCACAAACCTCAGCTCGACTGGGTGACCGGGGTGATCAGGGAGTGGGGAGAGGACTGCCACCGAACCTGCCTGCTTGCTGCCGCACTACCCCTCGGCCAGTACCTACTAACTCCGCCCCTGACCTCTCCCATGTCCCAGAATGCTACCATGGTCTCAGAGAAGTGTTTAACAAAGCAAGAGCCACATCTCTGCCCCCTCACCGACCAGTCCGACTGTGCCATCGACCTCCTCCCTGGAACAGCCCCTCCAAGGGGCCGTCTTTATTCGTTGTCTGCTCCTGAAAGAAGGTCCATGGAGGACTACATCAATGACTCTCTGTCCACAGGATTGATCCGTTCATCTTCATCTCCGGCTGGTGCTGGCTTCTTCTTTGTGGGGGAAGAGGGACGGATCTCTTCGCCCCTGCATCGACTACAGGGGACTCCAACGACATCACAGTGAAAAAACCGTTACCCTCTCCCTCTGCTCACCTCTGCTTTTGAGTTGCTCCAGGGAGCCACTGTTTTTACCAAGTTGGATCTCAGAAACGCTTACCACCTAGTGCGGATCCGGGAGGGAGATGAATGGAAGACCGCATTCAATACACCAACAGGCCACTACGAGTATCTGGTTATGCCTTTTGGCCTCACCAATGCTCCTGCTGTGTTCCAGGCTCTAGTGAATGATGTACTGCGGGACATGTTAAACAAGTTTGTCTTCGTTTACCTGGATGACATCTTAATCTACTCCAGAAACCTGTCTGAACACACCCGCCATGTCCAGCAAGTCCTTCATCGTCTTCTGGAGAATTCCCTCTACGCCAAGGCAGAGAAGTGTGAGTTTCACGTCAAGACAGTGGCCTTCCTGGGGTACATAGTGGCAGAGGGAAGTATCCAAATGGATCCTGCCAAAGTATCAGCAGTCACGTCATGGCCAGTTCGGAGAACAGAAAGAAGCTGCAACAGTTTCTGGGGTTTGCTAACTTCTATAGAAAGTTTATCCGGAACTACAGTACCGTTGCTGCCCCTCTCACTGCTCTAACCAGCACCAAGCAACCCTTCACCTGGACCCCAGCAGCCGACAAGGCCTTCAGTACCCTCAAGGTAAGGTTCACCTCCGCTCCCATCCTCCAGATGCCTGACGTGGACCGGCAATTCATTGTGGAGGTGGACGCCTCGGATGTGGGAGTTGGTGCTGTGATTTCTCAGTGGGCTGCGGAGGATAGGAAGCTCCATCCCTGTGCCTTTTTCTCACGTCGGTTGTCCCCCTCTGAGTGCAATTACGACATAGGGAACCGAGAGCTGCTGGCTGTGAAGCTTGCCTTGGAGGAGTGGCGTCACTGGCTGGAGGGGTCCACCACTCCATTTCTCGTTTGGACCGATCATAAGAACTTGGAGTACATCCGCACGGCCAAACGGGTTGAACTCCAGGCAGTCCCGCTGGGCCCTGTTCTTCACCAGGTTTAATTTCACTCTGTCATACCGGCCTGGATCACGCAACACCAAGCCAGACGCCCTCTCCCGTCAATTCCAGAAGGATGACAACCCCTCCAAGGATCCTGTGTCGATTCTGCCAAGTCCCTGCATCGTAGCAGCTCTGACCTGGGCTGTTGAGGAACAGGTGCTGGAAGCTCTCCGTAACCAGCCCGGTCCCAGCACTTGCCCAGCTGACCGCCTTTTGTCCCGAAACCTAAGGTCCCAGGTCGTTCAGTGGGGACATGACTCCCGCCTAGCTTGTCACCCTGGCTCCACCCGCACTTACAACCTGCTCGCCCAGAGGTTCTGGTGGCCCGCTCTGAGAAAGGATGTACGGGAATTCGTCCAAGCCTGCCCCATCTGCAACCAACACAAGTCGTCCTGCCAGCCCCCAGCCGGATTGCTGCAGCCCCTGCCTGTGCCCAGACGTCCCTGGTCTCACATCGCCCTTGACTTTGTCACGGGGCTGCCCCCTTCAAGGGGCAAGACCGTCATTCTCACCATTGTTGACCGATTCAGCAAGATGGCACACTTCATTCCCCTCCCCAAGCTCCCAACCGCTAGGAGACCGCCCAGGTGGTCCTGGAACACGTCTTCCGGATCCACGGACTGCCAAAGGATGTAGTTTCTGACCGTGGTCCACAATTCTCCTCCGCTTTTTGGAAGGAGTTCTGTCACCTGCTGGGAGCCACAGTCAGTCTGACTTCCGGATTCCATCCCCAATCCAATGGGCAGTCAGAGCGGGCAAATCAGGAGCTCGAGAAGGCACTGCGATGCATGACTTCACGCAACCCCCACTCCTGGTCGCAGCAATTGACATGGGTGGAGCACGCACACAATTCTCTGACCTGCTCTGCCATCGGTATGTCCCCTTTCCAATGTGTTTATGGATACCAGCCTCCTCTATTTGCCAGTCAGGAAGGGAGGTTACTTGCCCATCTGCACTTGCGTTTGCCCGTCGATGTCGCCGCACCTGGTCACAGGCCCGAGCCACACTTCTCAGATCCGTTGCCAGCTACACTACCGGGGCCAACCGTCGGAGAATCCCTGCTCCCACCTACCATGTTGGTCAAAGGGTGTGGTTGTCGATCAAGGAACCTGCCACTCAGGGGTGGAGTCGCGAAGTTGGCACCTCGGTTCATTGGCCCATTCCCTATCATAAGAGTGATTAGCCCAACTGCTGTCCGGCTCCAACTGCCTAATTCCATGAGGGTGCACCCCACTTTCCATGTGTCTAAGATTAAGCCCATTCATGAGAGTCCGCTGGTCCCTGCTGCGCCTTGTCCTCCTCCTCCACGGCTCGTCGATGGTGGTCTGGTTTACACCGTCCGCCGCCTGCTTCGGTCCAGACGGAGGGGTAGGGGTCTCCAGTACCTCATTGACTGGGAGGGCTATGGACCTGAGGAAAGGACCTGGGTGCCAGCTAGTCGGATTGTGGATAGGACTCTCATCACCGCCTTCCACCAACGGCATCCTGATCAACCTGCAATCCGTAGGGCCGCCCCAGAGGGATCCCCTAACCGTCCTGCCCGCTCGGCTTCCTGTCCTGTGCCTGATCCTGTCTCGGGACCTGTCCCATCTCCCGACCACGGCCCTCCGGCTTCCTCCGAGGATGAGGGCGTTCGCTCGGACCGTTCGGAGGAGTTCCAGCCCTCCTCCGGCTCCCCTCCTCCCGCCCGGCGTGGTGTTGCTCTTGGGACTTCTGGGGCCGTCCCTTGGGGGTTCTGTCATGAGCCCTCTCACTCCACCGGGTTACCACCTTAATGTGTTTCCACTATCTTCCACTCTGCTCATCTCTCTCTCTCTACTCAGCCTAACGAGCTCCACCTGTCCCTGCTCTGCTCGGCTCTAATTACTCTGCCAGCTGCGCTGCATTACCCACTAACCTCTCCCAGTATTTAAAGTCCCGTCTCTCAGCTCTCCTTTGTCAGATCGTCTGCAAAGCTCACACCCCGGAACCTGTGTGCTCGCGCTTCTGGCTCACCCTTGTTTTGTGACCCCGGACCTGCCTGATTCTTGGATACTCTTCTGCCCCAGGAAAACCAGACCTGCTTTCTGCCATTACGACTCCTGACTACTCTTCGACCCGGTAACTCTGACCAGCCTTCTGCCTTGCTACAACGTATTTGGATTTCCCTTGAACTGTACTTCTGCCTTGTTTCATCCGCCCGTTGTGTCTGTGTTTCCCTCCCCCAGGACTTCTGGACCACCAACCACCGGCGTCATCGGACGCACCGCTGCCACTGGGGGGGGGCACAGACCCAGCACATTGGACGGGATAACCCCTGGAGCCTTCACTCACTCCCTACTTCCCTTTTCCCTTAAGTTTTAATAAACTTTCTGGTGTGACGCAATTGTGGTCCTCTTGTCGTCTGTCTGAACCGTGACAATTCTATGTTAGAGCAAGAACCATTCTAATTCTATGTTAGAGCCATAACCATTCTAATTCTATGTTAGAGCCCTAACCATTCTAATTCTATGTTAGAGCCATAACGATTCTAATTATATGTTAGAGCCCTAACCATTCTAATTCTATGTTAGAGCCATAATCATTCTAATTATATGTTAGAGCCATAACCATTCTAATTCTATGTTAGAGCCCTAACCATTCTAATTCTATGTTAGAGCCATAACCATTCTAATTCTATGTTAGAGCCATAACCATTCTAATTCTATGTTAGAGCCCTAACCATTCTAATTCTATGTTAGAGCCCTAACCATTCTAATTCTATGTTAGAGCCATAATCATTCTAATTCTATGTTAGAGCCATAACCATTCTAATTCTATGTTAGAGCCATAACCATTCTAATTCTATGTTAGAGCCATAATCATTCTAATTCTATGTTAGAGCCATAACCATTCTAATTCTATGTTAGAGCCATAACCATTCTAATTCTATGTTAGAGCCATAATCATTCTAATTCTATGTTAGAGCCATAACCATTCTAATTCTATGTTAGAGCCCTAACCATTCGAATTCTATGTTAGAGCCCTAACCATTCGAATTCTATGTTAGAGCCCTAACCATTCGAATTCTATGTTAGAGCCATAATCATTCTAATTCTATGTTAGAGCCCTAACCATTCTAATTCTATGTTAGAGCCATAATCATTCTAATTCTATGTTAGAGCCCTAACCATTCTAATTCTATGTTAGAGCCATAATCATTCTAATTCTATGTTAGAGCCATAATCATTCTAATTCTATGTTAGAGCCCTAACCATTCTAATTCTATGTTAGAGCCCTACTCATTCTAATTCTATGTTAGATCCCTAACCATTCTAATTCTATGTTAGAGCCATAATCATTCTAATTCTATGTTAGAGCCATAACCATTCTAATTCTATGTTAGAGCCATAACCATTCTAATTCTATGTTAGAGCCATAATCATTCTAATTCTATGTTAGAGCCATAATCATTCCAATTCTATGTTAGAGCCCTAACCATTCGAATTCTATGTTAGAGCCCTAATCATTCTAATTCTATGTTAGAGCCCTAACCATTCTAATTCTATGTTAGAGCCATAATCATTCTAATTATATGTTAGAGCCCTAACCATTCTAATTCTATGTTAGAGCCATAACCATTCTAATTCTATGTTAGAGCCCTAACCATTCTAATTATATGTTAGAGCCCTAACCATTCTAATTCTATGTTAGAGCCATAACCAATCTAATTCTATGTTAGAGCCCTAACCATTCTAATTATATGTTAGAGCCATAACCATTCTAATTCTATGTTAGAGCCCTAACCATTCTAATTCTATGTTAGAGCCCTAACCATTCTAATTCTATGTTAGAGCCAAAATCATTCTAATTCTATGTTAGAGCCATAACCATTCTAATTCTATGTTAGAGCCATAACCATTCTAATTCTATGTTAGAGCCATAATCATTCTAATTCTATGTTAGAGCCATAATCATTCTAATTCTATGTTAGAGCCATAATCATTCTAATTCTATGTTAGAGCCATAACCATTCTAATTCTATGTTAGAGCCATAACCATTCTAATTCTATGTTAGAGCCCTAACCATTCGAATTCTATGTTAGAGCCCTAACCATTCTAATTCTATGTTAGAGCCATAATCATTCTAATTCTATGTTAGAGCCCTAACCATTCTAATTCTATGTTAGAGCCCTAATCATTCTAATTCTATGTTAGAGCCCTAACCATTCTAATTCTATGTTAGAGCCATAATCATTCTAATTATATGTTAGAGCCCTAACCATTCTAATTCTATGTTAGAGCCATAACCATTCTAATTATATGTTAGAGCCCTAACCATTCTAATTATATGTTAGAGCCCTAACCATTCTAATTCTATGTTAGAGCCATAACCATTCTAATTCTATGTTAGAGCCCTAACCATTCTAATTATATGTTAGAGCCATAACCATTCTAATTCTATGTTAGAGCCCTAACCATTCTAATTCTATGTTAGAGCCCTAACCATTCTAATTCTATGTTAGAGCCAAATCATTCTAATTCTATGTTAGAGCCATAACCATTCTAATTTTATGTTAGAGCCATAACCATTCTAATTCTATGTTAGAGCCATAATCATTCTAATTCTATGTTAGAGCCATAACCATTCTAATTCTATGTTAGAGCCATTACCATTCTAATTCTATGTTAGAGCCATAATCATTCTAATTCTATGTTAGAGCCATAACCATTCTAATTCTATGTTAGAGCCCTAACCATTCTAATTCTATGTTAGAGCCATAATCATTCTAATTCTATGTTAGAGCCCTAACCATTCTAATTCTATGTTAGAGCCATAATCATTCTAATTCTATGTTAGAGCCCTAACCATTCTAATTCTATGTTAGAGCCCTACTCATTCTAATTCTATGTTAGATCCCTAACCATTCTAATTCTATGTTAGAGCCATAATCATTCTAATTCTATGTTAGAGCCATAACCATTCTAATTCTATGTTAGAGCCATAACCATTCTAATTCTATGTTAGAGCCATAATCATTCTAATTCTATGTTAGAGCCATAATCATTCTAATTCTATGTTAGAGCCCTAACCATTCGATTTCTATGTTAGAGCCCTAATCATTCTAATTCTATGTTAGAGCCCTAACCATTCTAATTCTATGTTAGATCCATAATCATTCTAATTATATGTTAGAGCCCTAACCATTCTAATTCTATGTTAGAGCCATAACCATTCTAATTATATGTTAGAGCCCTAACCATTCTAATTATATGTTAGAGCCCTAACCATTCTAATTCTAGTGTTAGAGCCATAACCAATCTAATTCTATGTTAGAGCCTAACCATTCTAATTATATGTTAGAGCCATAACCATTCTAATTCTATGTTAGAGCCCCTAACCATTCTAATTCTATGTTAGAGCCTAACCATTCTAATTCTAGTGTTAGAGCCAAAATCATTCTAATTCTATGTTAGAGCCATAACCATTCTAATTCTATGTTAGAGCCATAACCATTCTAATTCTATGTTAGAGCCATAATCATTCTAATTCTATGTTAGAGCCATAACCATTCTAATTCTATGTTAGAGCCATAACCATTCTAATTCTATGTTAGAGCCATAATCATTCTAATTCTATGTTAGAGCCATAACCATTCTAATTCTATGTTAGAGCCCTAACCATTCTAATTCTATGTTAGAGCCATAATCATTCTAATTCTATGTTAGAGCCATAAC
The DNA here is from genome assembly GCF_020615455.1 of Coregonus clupeaformis. NCBI lineage: Eukaryota > Metazoa > Chordata > Actinopteri > Salmoniformes > Salmonidae > Coregonus > Coregonus clupeaformis. The sequence goes on from NW_025533690.1 coordinate 459,335, forward strand.
CATTCTAATTCTGTGTTAGAGCCATAACCATTCTAATTCTATGTTAGAGCCATAATCATTCTAATTCTATGTTAGAGCCATAACCATTCTAATTCTATGTTAGAGCCATAACCATTCTAATTCTATGTTAGAGCCATAATCATTCTAATTCTATGTTAGAGCCATAACCATTCTAATTCTATGTTAGAGCCCTAACCATTCTAATTCTATGTTAGAGCCATAATCATTCTAATTCTATGTTAGAGCCCTAACCATTCTAATTCTATGTTAGAGCCATAATCATTCTAATTCTATGTTAGAGCCATAATCATTCTAATTCTATGTTAGAGCCCTAACCATTCTAATTCTATGTTAGAGCCATAATCATTCTAATTCTATGTTAGAGCCCTAACCATTCTAATTCTATGTTAGAGCCCTAATCATTCTAATTCTATGTTAGAGCCCTAACCATTCTAATTCTATGTTAGAGCCATAATCATTCTAATTATATGTTAGAGCCCTAACCATTCTAATTCTATGTTAGAGCCATAACCATTCTAATTCTATGTTAGAGCCTAACCATTCCAATTCTATGTTAGAGCCCTAACCATTCTAATTCTATGTTAGAGCCATAACCATTCTAATTCTATGTTAGAGCCCTAACCATTCTAATTATATGTTAGAGCCATAACCATTCAAATTCTATGTTAGAGCCCTAACCATTCTAATTCTATGTTAGAGCCCTAACCATTCTAATTCTATGTTAGAGCCATAATCATTCTAATTCTATGTTAGAGCCATAACCATTCTAATTCTATGTTAGAGCCATAACCATTCTAATTCTATGTTAGAGCCATAATCATTCTAATTCTATGTTAGAGCCATAACCATTCTAATTCTATGTTAGAGCCATAACCATTCTAATTCTATGTTAGAGCCATAATCATTCTAATTCTATGTTAGAGCCATAACCATTCTAATTCTATGTTAGAGCCCTAACCATTCTAATTCTATGTTAGAGCCATAATCATTCTAATTCTATGTTAGAGCCTAACCATTCTAATTCTATGTTAGAGCCATAATCATTCTAATTCTATGTTAGAGCCATAATCATTCTAATTCTATGTTAGAGCCCTAACCATTCTAATTCTATGTTAGAGCCCTAATCATTCTAATTCTATGTTAGATCCCTAACCATTCTAATTCTATGTTAGAGCCATAATCATTCTATTCTATGTTAGAGCCCTAACCATTCTAATTCTATGTTAGAGCCATAATCATTCTAATTCTATGTTAGAGCCATAACCATTCTAATTCTATGTTAGAGCCATAACCATTCTAATTCTATGTTAGAGCCATAATCATTCTAATTCTATGTTAGAGCCATAATCATTCTAATTCTATGTTAGAGCCCTAACCATTCGAATTCTATGTTAGAGCCCTAATCATTCTAATTCTATGTTAGAGCCCTAACCATTCTAATTCTATGTTAGAGCCATAATCATTCTAATTATATGTTAGAGCCCTAACCATTCTAATTCTATGTTAGAGCCATAACCATTCTAATTATATGTTAGAGCCCTAACCATTCTAATTATATGTTAGAGCCCTAACCATTCTAATTCTATGTTAGAGCCATAACCAATCTAATTCTATGTTAGAGCCTAACCATTCTAATTATATGTTAGAGCCATAACCATTCTAATTCTATGTTAGAGCCCTAACCATTCTAATTCTATGTTAGAGCCCTAACCATTCTAATTCTATGTTAGAGCCAAAATCATTCTAATTCTATGTTAGAGCCATAACCATTCTAATTCTATGTTAGAGCCATAACCATTCTAATTCTATGTTAGAGCCATAATCATTCTAATTATATGTTAGAGCCATAACCATTCTAATTCTATGTTAGAGCCATAACCATTCTAATTCTATGTTAGAGCCATAATCATTCTAATTCTATGTTAGAGCCATAACGATTCTAATTATATGTTAGAGCCCTAACCATTCTAATTCTATGTTAGAGCCATAATCATTCTAATTATATGTTAGAGCCATAACCATTCTAATTCTATGTTAGAGCCCTAACCATTCTAATTCTATGTTAGAGCCATAACCATTCTAATTCTATGTTAGAGCCATAACCATTCTAATTCTATGTTAGAGCCCTAACCATTCTAATTCTATGTTAGAGCCCTAACCATTCTAATTCTATGTTAGAGCCATAATCATTCTAATTCTATGTTAGAGCCATAACCATTCTAATTCTATGTTAGAGCCATAACCATTCTAATTCTATGTTAGAGCCATAATCATTCTAATTCTATGTTAGAGCCATAACCATTCTAATTCTATGTTAGAGCCATAACCATTCTAATTCTATGTTAGAGCCATAATCATTCTAATTCTATGTTAGAGCCATAACCATTCTAATTCTATGTTAGAGCCCTAACCATTCGAATTCTATGTTAGAGCCCTAACCATTCGAATTCTATGTTAGAGCCCTAACCATTCTAATTCTATGTTAGAGCCATAATCATTCTAATTCTATGTTAGAGCCCTAACCATTCTAATTCTATGTTAGAGCCATAATCATTCTAATTCTATGTTAGAGCCCTAACCATTCTAATTCTATGTTAGAGCCATAATCATTCTAATTCTATGTTAGAGCCATAATCATTCTAATTCTATGTTAGAGCCTAACCATTCTAATTCTATGTTAGAGCCCTACCATTCTAATTCTATGTTAGAGCCCTAACCATTCTAATTCTATGTTAGAGCCATAATCATTCTAATTCTATGTTAGAGCCATAACCATTCTAATTCTATGTTAGAGCCATAACCATTCTAATTCTATGTTAGAGCCATAATCATTCTAATTCTATGTTAGAGCCATAATCATTCCAATTCTATGTTAGAGCCCTAACCATTCGAATTCTATGTTAGAGCCCTAATCATTCTAATTCTATGTTAGAGCCTAACCATTCTAATTCTATGTTAGAGCCATAATCATTCTAATTATATGTTAGAGCCCTAACCATTCTAATTCTATGTTAGAGCCATAACCATTCTAATTCTATGTTAGAGCCCTAACCATTCTAATTATATGTTAGAGCCTAACCATTCTAATTCTATGTTAGAGCCATAACAATCTAATTCTATGTTAGAGCCCTAACCATTCTAATTATATGTTAGAGCCACAACCATTCTAATTCTATGTTAGAGCCCTAACCATTCTAATTCTATGTTAGAGCCCTAACCATTCTAATTCTATGTTAGAGCCAAAATCATTCTAATTCTATGTTAGAGCCATAACCATTCTAATTCTATGTTAGAGCCATAACCATTCTAATTCTATGTTAGAGCCATAATCATTCTAATTCTATGTTAGAGCCATAATCATTCTAATTCTATGTTAGAGCCATAATCATTCTAATTCTATGTTAGAGCCATAACCATTCTAATTCTATGTTAGAGCCATAACCATTCTAATTCTATGTTAGAGCCTAACCATTCGGAATTCTATGTTAGAGCCCTAACCATTCTAATTCTATGTTAGAGCCATAATCATTCTAATTCTATGTTAGAGCCCTAACCATTCTAATTCTATGTTAGAGCCCTAATCATTCTAATTCTATGTTAGAGCCCTAACCATTCTAATTCTATGTTAGAGCCATAATCATTCTAATTATATGTTAGAGCCCTAACCATTCTAATTCTATGTTAGAGCCATAACCATTCTAATTATATGTTAGAGCCCTAATCATTCTAATTATATGTTAGAGCCCTAACCATTCTAATTCTATGTTAGAGCCATAACCATTCTAATTCTATGTTAGAGCCCTAACCATTCTAATTATATGTTAGAGCCATAACCATTCTAATTCTATGTTAGAGCCCTAACCATTCTAATTCTATGTTAGAGCCCTAACCATTCTAATTCTATGTTAGAGCCAAAATCATTCTAATTCTAGTGTTAGAGCCATAACCATTCTAATTTTATGTTAGAGCCATAACCATTCTAATTCTATGTTAGAGCCATAATCATTCTAATTCTATGTTAGAGCAACCATTCTAATTCTATGTTAGAGCCATAACCATTCTAATTCTATGTTAGAGCCATAATCATTCTAATTCTATGTTAGAGCCATAACCATTCTAATTCTATGTTAGAGCCCTAACCATTCTAATTCTATGTTAGAGCCATAATCATTCTAATTCTATGTTAGAGCCCTAACCATTCTAATTCTATGTTAGAGCCATAATCATTCTAATTCTATGTTAGAGCCATAATCATTCTAATTCTATGTTAGAGCCCTAACCATTCTAATTCTATGTTAGAGCCCTAACCATTCTAATTCTATGTTAGAGCCCTAACCATTCTAATTCTATGTTAGAGCCATAATCATTCTAATTCTATGTTAGAGCCCTAACCATTCTAATTCTATGTTAGAGCCATAACCATTCTAATTCTATGTTAGAGCCATAACCATTCTAATTCTATGTTAGAGCCATAATCATTCTAATTCTATGTTAGAGCCCTAACCATTCGAATTCTATGTTAGAGCCCTAATCATTCTAATTCTATGTTAGAGCCCTAACCATTCTAATTCTATGTTAGACCATAATCATTCTAATTATATGTTAGAGCCCTAACCATTCTAATTCTATGTTAGAGCCATAACCATTCTAATTATATGTTAGAGCCCTAACCATTCTAATTATATGTTAGAGCCCTAACCATTCTAATTCTATGTTAGAGCCATAACCAATCTAATTCTATGTTAGAGCCCTAACCATTCTAATTATATGTTAGAGCCATAACCATTCTAATTCTATGTTAGAGCCCTAACCATTCTAATTCTATGTTAGAGCCCTAACCATTCTAATTCTATGTTAGAGCCAAAATCATTCTAATTCTATGTTAGAGCCATAACCATTCTAATTCTATGTTAGAGCCATAACCATTCTAATTCTATGTTAGAGCCATAATCATTCTAATTCTATGTTAGAGCCATAACCATTCTAATTCTATGTTAGAGCCATAACCATTCTAATTCTATGTTAGAGCCATAATCATTCTAATTCTATGTTAGAGCCATAACCATTCTAATTCTATGTTAGAGCCCCAACCATTCTAATTCTATGTTAGAGCCATAATCATTCTAATTCTATGTTAGAGCCATAACCATTCTAATTCTGTGTTAGAGCCATAACCATTCTAATTCTATGTTAGAGCCATAATCATTCTAATTCTATGTTAGAGCCATAACCATTCTAATTCTATGTTAGAGCCCTAACCATTCTAATTCTATGATAGAGCCATAATCATTCTAATTCTATGTTAGAGCCCTAACCATTCTAATTCTATGTTAGAGCCATAATCATTCTAATTCTATGTTAGAGCCATAATCATTCTAATTCTATGTTAGAGCCATAACCATTCTAATTCTATGTTAGAGCCATAACCATTCTAATTCTATGTTAGAGCCCTAACCATTCGAATTCTATGTTAGAGCCCTAACCATTCTAATTCTATGTTAGAGCCATAATCATTCTAATTCTATGTTAGAGCCCTAACCATTCTAATTCTATGTTAGAGCCCTAATCATTCTAATTCTATGTTAGAGCCCTAACCATTCTAATTCTATGTTAGAGCCATAATCATTCTAATTATATGTTAGAGCCCTAACCATTCTAATTCTATGTTAGAGCCATAACCATTCTAATTCTATGTTAGAGCCCTAACCATTCTAATTATATGTTAGAGCCCTAACCATTCTAATTCTATGTTAGAGCCATAACCATTCTAATTCTATGTTAGAGCCCTAACCATTCTAATTATATGTTAGAGCCATAACCATTCTAATTCTATGTTAGAGCCATAATCATTCTAATTCTATGTTAGAGCCATAACCATTCTAATTCTATGTTAGAGCCATAACCATTCTAATTCTATGTTAGAGCCATAATCATTCTAATTCTATGTTAGAGCCATAACCATTCTAATTCTATGTTAGAGCCCTAACCATTCTAATTCTATGATAGAGCCATAATCATTCTAATTCTATGTTAGAGCCCTAACCATTCTAATTCTATGTTAGAGCCATAATCATTCTATTTCTATGTTAGAGCCATAATCATTCTAATTCTATGTTAGAGCCATAACCATTCTAATTCTATGTTAGAGCCCTAACCATTCTAATTCTATGTTAGATCCCCTAACCATTCTAATTCTATGTTAGAGCCATAATCATTCTAATTCTATGTTAGAGCCATAACCATTCTAATTCTATGTTAGAGCCCTAACCATTCTAATTCTATGTTAGAGCCATAATCATTCTAATTCTATGTTAGAGCCATAATCATTCTAATTCTATGTTAGAGCCCTAACCATTCTAATTTCTATGTTAGAGCCCTAATCATTCTAATTCTATGTTAGAGCCCTAACCATTCTAATTCTATGTTAGATCCATAATCATTCTAATTATATGTTAGAGCCCTAACCATTCTAATTCTATGTTAGAGCCATAACCATTCTAATTATATGTTAGAGCCCTAACCATTCTAATTATATGTTAGAGCCCTAACCATTCTAATTCTATGTTAGAGCCATAACCATTCTAATTCTATGTTAGAGCCCTAACCATTCTAATTATATGTTAGAGCCATAACCATTCTAATTCTATGTTAGAGCCCTAACCATTCTAATTCTATGTTAGAGCCCTAACCATTCTAATTCTATGTTAGAGCCAAAATCATTCTAATTCTATGTTAGAGCCATAACCATTCTAATTCTATGTTAGAGCCATAACCATTCTAATTCTATGTTAGAGCCATAATCATTCTAATTCTATGTTAGAGCCATAACCATTCTAATTCTATGTTAGAGCCATAACCATTCTAATTCTATGTTAGAGCCATAATCATTCTAATTCTATGTTAGAGCCATAACCATTCTAATTCTATGTTAGAGCCTAACCATTCTAATTCTATGTTAGAGCCATAATCATTCTAATTCTATGTTAGAGCCATAACCATTCTAATTCTATGTTAGAGCCATAACCATTCTAATTCTATGTTAGAGCCATAATCATTCTAATTCTATGTTAGAGCCATAACCATTCTAATTCTATGTTAGAGCCATAACCATTCTAATTCTATGTTAGAGCCATAATCATTCTAATTCTATGTTAGAGCCATAACCATTCTAATTCTATGTTAGAGCCCTAACCATTCTAATTCTATGTTAGAGCCATAATCATTCTAATTCTATGTTAGAGCCCTAACCATTCTAATTCTATGTTAGAGCCATAATCATTCTAATTCTATGTTAGAGCCATAATCATTCTAATTCTATGTTAGAGCCCTAACCATTCTAATTCTATGTTAGAGCCATAATCATTCTAATTCTATGTTAGAGCCCTAACCATTCTAATTCTATGTTAGAGCCCTAATCATTCTAATTCTATGTTAGAGCCCTAACCATTCTAATTCTATGTTAGAGCCATAATCATTCTAATTATATGTTAGAGCCCTAACCATTCTAATTCTATGTTAGAGCCATAACCATTCTAATTCTATGTTAGAGCCCTAACCATTCTAATTCTATGTTAGAGCCCTAACCATTCTAATTCTATGTTAGAGCCATAACCATTCTAATTCTATGTTAGAGCCCTAACCATTCTAATTATATGTTAGAGCCATAACCATTCTAATTCTAGTGTTAGAGCCCTAACCATTCTAATTCTATGTTAGAGCCCTAACCATTCTAATTCTATGTTAGAGCCATAATCATTCTAATTCTATGTTAGAGCCATAACCATTCTAATTCTATGTTAGAGCCATAACCATTCTAATTCTATGTTAGAGCCATAATCATTCTAATTCTATGTTAGAGCCATAACCATTCTAATTCTATGTTAGAGCCATAACCATTCTAATTCTATGTTAGAGCCATAATCATTCTAATTCTATGTTAGAGCCATAACCATTCTAATTCTATGTTAGAGCCCTAACCATTCTAATTCTATGTTAGAGCCATAATCATTCTAATTCTATGTTAGAGCCCTAACCATTCTAATTCTATGTTAGAGCCATAATCATTCTAATTCTATGTTAGAGCCATAATCATTCTAATTCTATGTTAGAGCCCTAACCATTCTAATTCTATGTTAGAGCCCTAATCATTCTAATTCTATGTTAGAGCCATAACCATTCTAATTCTATGTTAGAGCCATAATCATTCTAATTCTATGTTAGAGCCCTAACCATTCTAATTCTATGTTAGAGCCATAATCATTCTAATTCTATGTTAGAGCCATAATCATTCTAATTCTATGTTAGAGCCATAACCATTCTAATTCTATGTTAGAGCCCTAATCATTCTAATTCTATGTTAGAGCCCTAACCATTCTAATTCTATGTTAGAGCCATAATCATTCTAATTCTATGTTAGAGCCCTAACCATTCTAATTCTATGTTAGAGCCATAATCATTCTAATTCTATGTTAGAGCCATAACCATTCTAATTCTATGTTAGAGCCATAACCATTCTAATTCTAAGTGTTAGAGCCATAATCATTCTAATTCTATGTTAGAGCCATAACCATTCTAATTCTATGTTAGAGCCCTAACCATTCTAATTCTATGTTAGAGCCCTAATCATTCTAATTCTATGTTAGAGCCCTAACCATTCTAATTCTATGTTAGAGCCATAATCATTCTAATTCTATGTTAGAGCCTAACCATTCTAATTCTATGTTAGAGCCATAACCATTCTAATTCTATGTTAGAGCCCTAACCATTCTAATTATATGTTAGAGCCCTAACCATTCTAATTCTATGTTAGAGCCATAACCATTCTAATTCTATGTTAGAGCCCTAACCATTCTAATTATATGTTAGAGCCATAACCATTCTAATTCTATGTTAGAGCCCTAACCATTCTAATTCTATGTTAGAGCCCTAACCATTCTAATTCTATGTTAGAGCCAAAATCATTCTAATTCTATGTTAGAGCCATAACCATTCTAATTCTATGTTAGAGCCATAACCATTCTAATTCTATGTTAGAGCCATAATCATTCTATTCTATGTTAGAGCCCTAACCATTCTAATTCTATGTTAGAGCCATAATCATTCTAATTCTATGTTAGAGCCATAACCATTCTAATTCTATGTTAGAGCCATAACCATTCTAATTCTATGTTAGAGCCATAATCATTCTAATTCTATGTTAGAGCCATAATCATTCTAATTCTATGTTAGAGCCCTAACCATTCGAATTCTATGTTAGAGCCCTAACCATTCTAATTCTATGTTAGAGCCCTAACCATTCTAATTCTATGTTAGAGCCATAATCATTCTAATTATATGTTAGAGCCATAACCATTCTAATTCTATGTTAGAGCCATAACCATTCTAATTATATGTTAGAGCCCTAACCATTCTAATTCTATGTTAGAGCCCTAACCATTCTAATTCTATGTTAGAGCCATAACCATTCTAATTCTATGTTAGAGCCCTAACCATTCTAATTCTATGTTAGAGCCATAACCATTCTAATTCTAAGTGTTAGAGCCCTAACCATTCTAATTCTATGTTAGAGCCCTAACCATTCTAATTCTATGTTAGAGCCAAAACCATTCTAATTCTATGTTAGAGCCATAACCATTCTAATTCTATGTTAGAGCCATAACCATTCTAATTCTATGTTAGAGCCATAATCATTCTAATTATATGTTAGAGCCATAACCATTCTAATTCTATGTTAGAGCCATAACCATTCTAATTCTATGTTAGAGCCATAATCATTCTAATTCTATGTTAGAGCCATAACCATTCTAATTCTATGTTAGAGCCCTAACCATTCTAATTCTATGTTAGAGCCATAATCATTCTAATTCTATGTTAGAGCCATAACCATTCTAATTCTGTGTTAGAGCCATAACCATTCTAATTCTATGTTAGAGCCATAATCATTCTAATTCTATGTTAGAGCCATAACCATTCTAATTCTATGTTAGAGCCATAACCATTCTAATTCTATGTTAGAGCCATAATCATTCTAATTCTATGTTAGAGCCATAACCATTCTAATTCTATGTTAGAGCCCTAACCATTCTAATTCTATGTTGAGAGCCATAATCATTCTAATTCTATGTTAGAGCCCTAACCATTCTAATTCTATTTTAGAGCCATAATCATTCTAATTCTATGTTAGAGCCCTAATCATTCGAATTCTATGTTAGAGCCCTAACCATTCTAATTCTATGTTAGAGCCATAATCATTCTAATTCTATGTTAGAGCCCTAACCATTCTAATTCTATGTTAGAGCCCTAATCATTCTAATTCTATGTTAGAGCCCTAACCATTCTAATTCTATGTTAGAGCCATAATCATTCTAATTATATGTTAGAGCCCTAACCATTCTAATTCTATGTTAGAGCCATAACCATTCTAATTCTATGTTAGAGCCCTAACCATTCTAATTCTAGTGTTAGAGCCCTAACCATTCTAATTCTATGTTAGAGCCATAACCATTCTAATTCTATGTTAGAGCCCTAACCATTCTACTTATATGTTAGAGCCATAACCATTCTAATTCTATGTTAGAGCCCTAACCATTCTAATTCTATGTTAGAGCCCTAACCATTCTAATTCTATGTTAGAGCCATAACCATTCTAATTCTATGTTAGAGCCATAACCATTCTAATTCTATGTTAGAGCCATAACCATTCTAATTCTATGTTAGAGCCATAATCATTCTAATTCTATGTTAGAGCCATAACCATTCTAATTCTATGTTAGAGCCATAACCATTCTAATTCTATGTTAGAGCCATAATCATTCTAATTCTATGTTAGAGCCATAACCATTCTAATTCTATGTTAGAGCCCTAACCATTCTAATTCTATGTTAGAGCCATAATCATTCTAATTCTATGTTAGAGCCCTAACCATTCTAATTCTATGTTAGAGCCATAATCATTCTAATTCTATGTTAGAGCCATAATCATTCTAATTCTATGTTAGAGCCCTAACCATTCTAATTCTATGTTAGAGCCTAATCATTCTAATTCTATGTTAGATCCTAACCATTCTAATTCTATGTTAGAGCCATAATCATTCTAATTCTATGTTAGAGCCCTAATCATTCTAATTCTATGTTAGAGCCCTAACCATTCTAATTCTATGTTAGAGCCATAACCATTCTAATTCTATGTTAGAGCCATAACCATTCTAATTCTATGTTAGAGCCCTAACCATTCTAATTCTATGTTAGAGCCATAACCATTCTAATTCTATGTTAGAGCCCTAACCATTCTAATTCTATGTTAGAGCCATAATCATTCTAATTCTATGTTAGAGCCCTAACCATTCTAATTCTATGTTAGAGCCATAACCATTCTAATTCTATGTTAGAGCCCTAACCATTCTAATTCTATGTTAGAGCCCTAACCATTCTAATTCTATGTTAGAGCCATAATCATTCTAATTATATGTTAGAGCCCTAACCATTCTAATTCTATGTTAGAGCCATAACCATTCTAATTCTATGTTAGAGCCTAACCATTCTAATTATATGTTAGAGCCCTAACCATTCTAATTCTATGTTAGAGCCATAACCATTCTAATTCTATGTTAGAGCCCTAACCATTCTAATTCTATGTTAGAGCCATAACCATTCTAATTCTATGTTAGAGCCCTAACCATTCTAATTCTATGTTAGAGCCCTAACCATTCTAATTCTATGTTAGAGCCAAAATCATTCTAATTCTATGTTAGAGCCATAACCATTCTAATTCTATGTTAGAGCCATAACCATTCTAATTCTATGTTAGAGCCATAATCATTCTAATTCTATGTTAGAGCCATAATCATTCTAATTCTATGTTAGAGCCATAATCATTCTAATTCTATGTTAGAGCCATAACCATTCTAATTCTATGTTAGAGCCATAACCATTCTAATTCTATGTTAGACCCCTAACCATTCGAATTCTATGTTAGAGCCCTAACCATTCTAATTCTATGTTAGAGCCATAATCATTCTAATTCTATGTTAGAGCCCTAACCATTCTAATTCTATGTTAGAGCCCTAATCATTCTAATTCTATGTTAGAGCCCTAACCATTCTAATTCTATGTTAGAGCCATAATCATTCTAATTCTATGTTAGAGCCCTAACCATTCTAATTCTATGTTAGAGCCATAACCATTCTAATTATATGTTAGAGCCCTAACCATTCTAATTATATGTTAGAGCCCTAACCATTCTAATTCTATGTTAGAGCCATAACCATTCTAATTCTATGTTAGAGCCCTAACCATTCTAATTCTATGTTAGAGCCATAACCATTCTAATTCTATGTTAGAGCCCTAACCATTCTAATTCTATGTTAGAGCCCTAACCATTCTAATTCTATGTTAGAGCCAAAATCATTCTAATTCTATGTTAGAGCCATAACCATTCTAATTCTATGTTAGAACCATAACCATTCTAATTCTATGTTAGAGCCATAATCATTCTAATTCCATGTTAGAGCCATAACCATTCTAATTCTATGTTAGAGCCATAACCATTCTAATTCTATGTTAGAGCCATAATCATTCTAATTCTATGTTAGAGCCATAAACATTCTAATTCTATGTTAGAGCCCTAACCATTCTAATTCTATGTTAGAGCCATAATCATTCTAATTCTATGTTAGAGCCCTAACCATTCTAATTCTATGTTAGAGCCATAATCATTCTAATTCTATGTTAGAGCCATAATCATTCTAATTCTATGTTAGAGCCCTAACCATTCTAATTCTATGTTAGAGCCCTAATCATTCTAATTCTATGTTAGAGCCCTAACCATTCTAATTCTATGTTAGGTCCATAATCATTCTAATTATATGTTAGAGCCCTAACCATTCTAATTCTATGTTAGAGCCATAACCATTCTAATTATATGTTAGAGCCCTAACCATTCTAATTCTATGTTAGAGCCCTAACCATTCTAATTCTATGTTAGAGCCATAATCATTCTAATTCTATGTTAGAGCCCTAACCATTCTAATTATATGTTAGAGCCATAACCATTCTAATTCTATGTTAGAGCCATAACCATTCTAATTCTATGTTAGAGCCCTAACCATTCTAATTCTATGTTAGAGCCATAATCATTCTAATTCTATGTTAGAGCCATAACCATTCTAATTCTATGTTAGAGCCATAACCATTCTAATTCTATGTTAGAGCCATAATCATTCTAATTCTATGTTAGAGCCATAACCATTCTAATTCTATGTTAGAGCCATAACCATTCTAATTCTATGTTAGAGCCATAATCATTCTAATTCTATGTTAGAGCCATAACCATTCTAATTCTATGTTAGAGCCCTAACCATTCTAATTCTATGTTAGAGCCATAATCATTCTAATTCTATGTTAGAGCCATAACCATTCTAATTCTGTGTTAGAGCCATAACCATTCTAATTCTATGTTAGAGCCATAATCATTCTAATTCTATGTTAGAGCCATAACCATTCTAATTCTATGTTAGAGCCATAACCATTCTAATTCTATGTTAGAGCCATAATCATTCTAATTCTATGTTAGAGCCATAACCATTCTAATTCTATGTTAGAGCCATAACCATTCTAATTCTATGTTAGAGCCATAATCATTCTAATTCTATGTTAGAGCCCTAACCATTCTAATTCTATGTTAGAGCCATAACCATTCTAATTCTATGTTAGAGCCATAATCATTCTAATTCTATGTTAGAGCCCTAACCATTCTAATTCTATGTTAGAGCCATAATCATTCTAATTCTATGTTAGAGCCCTAACCATTCTAATTCTATGTTAGAGCCCTAATCATTCTAATTCTATGTTAGAGCCCTAACCATTCTAATTCTATGTTAGAGCCATAATCATTCTAATTCTATGTTAGAGCCCTAACCATTCTAATTCTATGTTAGAGCCATAACCATTCTAATTCTATGTTAGAGCCCTAACCATTCCAATTCTATGTTAGAGCCCTAACCATTCTAATTCTATGTTAGAGCCATAACCATTCTAATTCTATGTTAGAGCCTTAACCATTCTAATTATATGTTAGAGCCATAACCATTCAAATTCTATGTTAGAGCCCTAACCATTCTAATTCTATGTTAGAGCCCTAACCATTCTAATTCTATGTTAGAGCCATAATCATTCTAATTCTATGTTAGAGCCATAACCATTCTAATTCTATGTTAGAGCCATAACCATTCTAATTCTATGTTAGAGCCATAATCATTCTAATTCTATGTTAGAGCCATAACCATTCTAATTCTATGTTAGAGCCATAATCATTCTAATTCTATGTTAGAGCCATAACCATTCTAATTCTATGTTAGAGCCCTAACCATTCTAATTCTATGTTAGAGCCATAATCATTCTAATTCTATGTTAGAGCCCTAACCATTCTAATTCTATGTTAGAGCCATAATCATTCTAATTCTATGTTAGAGCCATAATCATTCTAATTCTATGTTAGAGCCCTAACCATTCTAATTCTATGTTAGAGCCCTAATCATTCTAATTCTATGTTAGATCCCTAACCATTCTAATTCAATGTTAGAGCCATAATCATTCTATTCTATGTTAGAGCCCTAACCATTCTAATTCTATGTTAGAGCCATAACCATTCTAATTCTATGTTAGAGCCATAATCATTCTAATTCTATGTTAGAGCCATAACCATTCTAATTCTATGTTAGAGCCATAACCATTCTAATTCTATGTTAGAGCCATAATCATTCTAATTCTATGTTAGAGCCATAATCATTCTAATTCTATGTTAGAGCCCTAACCATTCGAATTCTATGTTAGAGCCCTAATCATTCTAATTCTATGTTAGAGCCCTAACCATTCTAATTCTATGTTAGAGCCATAATCATTCTAATTATATGTTAGAGCCCTAACCATTCTAATTCTATGTTAGAGCCATAACCATTCTAATTATATGTTAGAGCCCTAACCATTCTAATTATATGTTAGAGCCCTAACCATTCTAATTCTATGTTAGAGCCATAACCAATCTAATTCTATGTTAGAGCCCTAACCATTCTAATTATATGTTAGAGCCATAACCATTCTAATTCTATGTTAGAGCCCTAACCATTCTAATTCTATGTTAGAGCCCTAACCATTCTAATTCTATGTTAGAGCCAAAATCATTCTAATTCTATGTTAGAGCCATAACCATTCTAATTCTATGTTAGAGCCATAACCATTCTAATTCTATGTTAGAGCCATAATCATTCTAATTATATGTTAGAGCCATAACCATTCTAATTCTATGTTAGAGCCATAACCATTCTAATTCTATGTTAGAGCCATAATCATTCTAATTCTATGTTAGAGCCATAACCATTCTAATTCTATGTTAGAGCCATAACCATTCTAATTCTGTGTTAGAGCCATAACCATTCTAATTCTATGTTAGAGCCATAATCATTCTAATTCTATGTTAGAGCCATAACCATTCTAATTCTATGTTAGAGCCATAACCATTCTAATTCTATGTTAGAGCCATAATCATTCTAATTCTATGTTAGAGCCATAACCATTCTAATTCTATGTTAGAGCCCTAACCATTCTAATTCTATGTTAGAGCCATAATCATTCTAATTCTATGTTAGAGCCCTAACCATTCTAATTCTATGTTAGAGCCATAATCATTCTAATTCTATGTTAGAGCCATAATCATTCTAATTCTATGTTAGAGCCCTAACCATTCTAATTCTATGTTAGAGCCATAATCATTCTAATTCTATGTTAGAGCCCTAACCATTCTAATTCTATGTTAGAGCCCTAATCATTCTAATTCTATGTTAGAGCCCTAACCATTCTAATTCTATGTTAGAGCCATAATCATTCTAATTATATGTTAGAGCCCTAACCATTCTAATTCTATGTTAGAGCCATAACCATTCTAATTCTATGTTAGAGCCCTAACCATTCCAATTCTATGTTAGAGCCCTAACCATTCTAATTCTATGTTAGAGCCATAACCATTCTAATTCTATGTTAGAGCCCTAACCATTCTAATTATATGTTAGAGCCATAACCATTCTAATTCTATGTTAGAGCCCTAACCATTCTAATTCTATGTTAGAGCCCTAACCATTCTAATTCTATGTTAGAGCCATAATCATTCTAATTCTATGTTAGAGCCATAACCATTCTAATTCTATGTTAGAGCCATAACCATTCTAATTCTATGTTAGAGCCATAATCATTCTAATTCTATGTTAGAGCCATAACCATTCTAATTCTATGTTAGAGCCATAACCATTCTAATTCTATGTTAGAGCCATAATCATTCTAATTCTATGTTAGAGCCATAACCATTCTAATTCTATGTTAGAGCCCTAACCATTCTAATTCTATGTTAGAGCCATAATCATTCTAATTCTATGTTAGAGCCCTAACCATTCTAATTCTATGTTAGAGCCATAATCATTCTAATTCTATGTTAGAGCCATAATCATTCTAATTCTATGTTAGAGCCCTAACCATTCTAATTCTATGTTAGAGCCCTAATCATTCTAATTCTATGTTAGATCCCTAACCATTCTAATTCTATGTTAGAGCCATAATCATTCTAATTCTATGTTAGAGCCCTAACCATTCTAATTCTATGTTAGAGCCATAACCATTCTAATTCTATGTTAGAGCCATAACCATTCTAATTCTATGTTAGAGCCATAACCATTCTAATTCTATGTTAGAGCCATAATCATTCTAATTCTATGTTAGAGCCATAATCATTCTAATTCTATGTTAGAGCCATAACCATTCTAATTCTATGTTAGAGCCATAACCATTCTAATTATATGTTAGAGCCCTAACCATTCTAATTCTATGTTAGAGCCATAACCATTCTAATTCTATGTTAGAGCCATAACCATTCTAATTCTATGTTAGAGCCATAATCATTCTAATTCTATGTTAGAGCCATAACCATTCTAATTCTATGTTAGAGCCCTAACCATTCTAATTCTATGTTAGAGCCATAACCATTCTAATTATATGTTAGAGCCCTAACCATTCTAATTCTATGTTAGAGCCATAATCATTCTAATTCTATGTTAGAGCCATAACCATTCTGATTCTATGTTAGAGCCATAATCATTCTAATTCTATGTTAGAGCCATAACCATTCTAATTCTATGTTAGAGCCCTAACCATTCTAATTCTATGTTAGAGCCAAAATCATTCTAATTCTATGTTAGAGCCATAACCATTCTAATTCTATGTTAGAGCCATAACCATTCTAATTCTATGTTAGAGCCATAATCATTCTAATTCTATGTTAGAGCCATAACCATTCTAATTCTATGTTAGAGCCATAACCATTCTAATTCTATGTTAGAGCCATAATCATTCTAATTCTATGTTAGAGCCATAACCATTCTAATTCTATGTTAGAGCCCTAACCATTCTAATTCTATGTTAGAGCCATAATCATTCTAATTCTATGTTAGAGCCCTAACCATTCTAATTCTATGTTAGAGCCATAATCATTCTAATTCTATGTTAGAGCCATAATCATTCTAATTCTATGTTAGAGCCCTAACCATTCAAATTCTATGTTAGAGCCCTAATCATTCTAATTCTATGTTAGAGCCCTAACCATTCTAATTCTATGTTAGATCCATAATCATTCTAATTATATGTTAGAGCCCTAACCATTCTAATTCTATGTTAGAGCCCTAACCATTCTAATTCTATGTTAGAGCCATAACCATTCTAATTCTATGTTAGAGCCCTAACCATTCTAATTATATGTTAGAGCCCTAACCATTCTAATTCTATGTTAGAGCCATAACCAATCTAATTCTATGTTAGAGCCCTAACCATTCTAATTATATGTTAGAGCCCTAACCATTCTAATTCTATGTTAGAGCCATAATCATTCTAATTCTATGTTAGAGCCATAACCATTCTAATTCTATGTTAGAGCCCTAACCATTCTAATTCTATGTTAGAGCCATAATCATTCTAATTCTATGTTAGAGCCATAACCATTCTAATTCTGTGTTAGAGCCATAACCATTCTAATTCTATGTTAGAGCCATAATCATTCTAATTCTATGTTAGAGCCATAACCATTCTAATTCTATGTTAGAGCCATAACCATTCTAATTCTATGTTAGAGCCATAACCATTCTAATTCTATGTTAGAGCCATAACCATTCTAATTCTATGTTAGAGCCCTAACCATTCTAATTCTATGTTAGAGCCATAACCATTCTAATTCTATGTTAGAGCCATAACCATTCTAATTATATGTTAGAGCCCTAACCATTCTAATTCTATGTTAGAGCCATAATCATTCTAATTCTATGTTAGAGCCATAACCATTCTAATTCTATGTTAGAGCCATAATCATTCTAATTCTATGTTAGAGCCATAACCATTCTAATTCTATGTTAGAGCCCTAACCATTCTAATTCTATGTTAGAGCCATAACCATTCTAATTCTATGTTAGAGCCATAACCATTCTAATTCTATGTTAGAGCCCATAACCATTCTAATTCTATGTTAGAGCCATAATCATTCTAATTCTATGTTAGAGCCATAACCATTCTAATTCTATGTTAGAGCCATAATCATTCTAATTCTATGTTAGAGCCATAACCATTCTAATTCTATGTTAGAGCCTAACCATTCTAATTCTATGTTAGAGCCAAAATCATTCTAATTCTATGTTAGAGCCATAACCATTCTAATTCTATGTTAGAGCCATAACCATTCTAATTCTATGTTAGAGCCATAATCATTCTAATTCTATGTTAGAGCCCTAACCATTCTAATTCTATGTTAGAGCCATAACCATTCTAATTCTATGTTAGAGCCATAATCATTCTAATTCTATGTTAGAGCCCTAACCATTCGAATTCTATGTTAGAGCCCTAATCATTCTAATTCTATGTTAGAGCCCTAACCATTCTAATTCTATGTTAGAGCCATAATCATTCTAATTATATGTTAGAGCCCTAACCATTCTAATTCTATGTTAGAGCCATAACCATTCTAATTCTATGTTAGAGCCCTAACCATTCTAATTCTATGTTAGAGCCCTAACCATTCTAATTCTATGTTAGAGCCATAACCATTCTAATTCTATGTTAGAGCCCTAACCATTCTAATTATATGTTAGAGCCATAACCATTCTAATTCTATGTTAGAGCCCTAACCATTCTAATTCTATGTTAGAGCCCTAACCATTCTAATTCTATGTTAGAGCCAAAATCATTCTAATTCTATGTTAGAGCCATAACCATTCTAATTCTATGTTAGAGCCATAACCATTCTAATTCTATGTTAGAGCCATAATCATTCTAATTCTATGTTAGAGCCATAACCATTCTAATTCTATGTTAGAGCCATAACCATTCTAATTCTATGTTAGAGCCATAATCATTCTAATTCTATGTTAGAGCCATAACCATTCTAATTCTATGTTAGAGCCCTAACCATTCTAATTCTATGTTAGAGCCATAATCATTCTAATTCTATGTTAGAGCCATAACCATTCTAATTCTGTGTTAGAGCCATAACCATTCTAATTCTATGTTAGAGCCATAATCATTCTAATTCTATGTTAGAGCCATAACCATTCTAATTCTATGTTAGAGCCATAACCATTCTAATTCTATGTTAGAGCCATAATCATTCTAATTCTATGTTAGAGCCATAACCATTCTAATTCTATGTTAGAGCCTAACCATTCTAATTCTATGTTAGAGCCATAATCATTCTAATTCTATGTTAGAGCCCTAACCATTCTAATTCTATGTTAGAGCCATAACCATTCTAATTCTATGTTAGAGCCATAATCATTCTAATTCTATGTTAGAGCCCTAACCATTCTAATTCTATGTTAGAGCCATAATCATTCTAATTCTATGTTAGAGCCATAACCATTCTAATTCTATGTTAGAGCCCTAATCATTCTAATTCTATGTTAGAGCCATAACCATTCTAATTCTATGTTAGAGCCCTAACCATTCTAATTCTATGTTAGAGCCCTAACCATTCTAATTCTATGTTAGAGCCAAAATCATTCTAATTCTATGTTAGAGCCATAACCATTCTAATTCTATGTTAGAGCCATAACCATTCTAATTCTATGTTAGAGCCATAATCATTCTAATTCTATGTTAGAGCCATAACCATTCTAATTCTATGTTAGAGCCATAACCATTCTAATTCTATGTTAGAGCCATAATCATTCTAATTCTATGTTAGAGCCATAACCATTCTAATTCTATGTTAGAGCCCTAACCATTCTAATTCTATGTTAGAGCCATAATCATTCTAATTCTATGTTAGAGCCATAACCATTCTAATTCTGTGTTAGAGCCATAACCATTCTAATTCTATGTTAGAGCCATAATCATTCTAATTCTATGTTAGAGCCATAACCATTCTAATTCTATGTTAGAGCCATAACCATTCTAATTCTATGTTAGAGCCATAATCATTCTAATTCTATGTTAGAGCCATAACCATTCTAATTCTATGTTAGAGCCCTAACCATTCTAATTCTATGTTAGAGCCATAATCATTCTAATTCTATGTTAGAGCCCTAACCATTCTAATTCTATGTTAGAGCCATAATCATTCTAATTCTATGTTAGAGCCATAATCATTCTAATTCTATGTTAGAGCCCTAACCATTCTAATTCTATGTTAGAGCCATAATCATTCTAATTCTATGTTAGAGCCCTAACCATTCTAATTCTATGTTAGAGCCCTAATCATTCTAATTCTATGTTAGAGCCCTAACCATTCTAATTCTATGTTAGAGCCATAATCATTCTAATTCTATGTTAGAGCCCTAACCATTCTAATTCTATGTTAGAGCCATAACCATTCTAATTCTATGTTAGAGCCCTAACCATTCCAATTCTATGTTAGAGCCCTAACCATTCTAATTCTATGTTAGAGCCATAACCATTCTAATTCTATGTTAGAGCCCTAACCATTCTAATTATATGTTAGAGCCATAACCATTCAAATTCTATGTTAGAGCCCTAACCATTCTAATTCTATGTTAGAGCCCTAACCATTCTAATTCTATGTTAGAGCCATAATCATTCTAATTCTATGTTAGAGCCATAACCATTCTAATTCTATGTTAGAGCCATAACCATTCTAATTCTATGTTAGAGCCATAATCATTCTAATTCTATGTTAGAGCCATAACCATTCTAATTCTATGTTAGAGCCATAACCATTCTAATTCTATGTTAGAGCCATAATCATTCTAATTCTATGTTAGAGCCATAACCATTCTAATTCTATGTTAGAGCCCTAACCATTCTAATTCTATGTTAGAGCCATAATCATTCTAATTCTATGTTAGAGCCCTAACCATTCTAATTCTATGTTAGAGCCATAATCATTCTAATTCTATGTTAGAGCCATAATCATTCTAATTCTATGTTAGAGCCCTAACCATTCTAATTCTATGTTAGAGCCCTAATCATTCTAATTCTATGTTAGATCCCTAACCATTCTAATTCTATGTTAGAGCCATAATCATTCTATTCTATGTTAGAGCCCTAACCATTCTAATTCTATGTTAGAGCCATAACCATTCTAATTCTAGTGTTAGAGCCATAATCATTCTAATTCTATGTTAGAGCCATAACCATTCTAATTCTATGTTAGAGCCATAACCATTCTAATTCTATGTTAGAGCCATAATCATTCTAATTCTATGTTAGAGCCATAATCATTCTAATTCTATGTTAGAGCCCTAACCATTCGAATTCTATGTTAGAGCCCTAATCATTCTAATTCTATGTTAGAGCCCTAACCATTCTAATTCTATGTTAGAGCCATAATCATTCTAATTATATGTTAGAGCCCTAACCATTCTAATTCTATGTTAGAGCCATAACCATTCTAATTATATGTTAGAGCCCTAACCATTCTAATTATATGTTAGAGCCCTAACCATTCTAATTCTATGTTAGAGCCATAACCAATCTAATTCTATGTTAGAGCCCTAACCATTCTAATTATATGTTAGAGCCATAACCATTCTAATTCTATGTTAGAGCCCTAACCATTCTAATTCTATGTTAGAGCCCTAACCATTCTAATTCTATGTTAGAGCCAAAACCATTCTAATTCTATGTTAGAGCCATAACCATTCTAATTCTATGTTAGAGCCATAACCATTCTAATTCTATGTTAGAGCCATAATCATTCTAATTCTATGTTAGAGCCATAACCATTCTAATTCTATGTTAGAGCCATAACCATTCTAATTCTATGTTAGAGCCATAATCATTCTAATTCTATGTTAGAGCCATAACCATTCTAATTCTATGTTAGAGCCCTAACCATTCTAATTCTATGTTAGAGCCATAATCATTCTAATTCTATGTTAGAGCCATAACCATTCTAATTCTGTGTTAGAGCCATAACCATTCTAATTCTATGTTAGAGCCATAATCATTCTAATTCTATGTTAGAGCCATAACCATTCTAATTCTATGTTAGAGCCATAACCATTCTAATTCTATGTTAGAGCCATAATCATTCTAATTCTATGTTAGAGCCATAACCATTCTAATTCTATGTTAGAGCCCTAACCATTCTAATTCTATGTTAGAGCCATAACCATTCTAATTCTATGTTAGAGCCATAATCATTCTAATTCTATGTTAGAGCCATAATCATTCTAATTCTATGTTAGAGCCCTAACCATTCTAATTCTATGTTAGAGCCATAATCATTCTAATTCTATGTTAGAGCCCTAACCATTCTAATTCTATGTTAGAGCCCTAATCATTCTAATTCTATGTTAGAGCCCTAACCATTCTAATTCTATGTTAGAGCCATAATCATTCTAATTATATGTTAGAGCCCTAACCATTCTAATTCTATGTTAGAGCCATAACCATTCTAATTCTATGTTAGAGCCCTAACCATTCCAATTCTATGTTAGAGCCCTAACCATTCTAATTCTATGTTAGAGCCATAACCATTCTAATTCTATGTTAGAGCCCTAACCATTCTAATTATATGTTAGAGCCATAACCATTCAAATTCTATGTTAGAGCCCTAACCATTCTAATTCTATGTTAGAGCCCTAACCATTCTAATTCTATGTTAGAGCCATAATCATTCTAATTCTATGTTAGAGCCATAACCATTCTAATTCTATGTTAGAGCCATAACCATTCTAATTCTATGTTAGAGCCATAATCATTCTAATTCTATGTTAGAGCCATAACCATTCTAATTCTATGTTAGAGCCATAACCATTCTAATTCTATGTTAGAGCCATAATCATTCTAATTCTATGTTAGAGCCATAACCATTCTAATTCTATGTTAGAGCCCTAACCATTCTAATTCTATGTTAGAGCCATAATCATTCTAATTCTATGTTAGAGCCCTAACCATTCTAATTCTATGTTAGAGCCATAATCATTCTAATTCTATGTTAGAGCCATAATCATTCTAATTCTATGTTAGAGCCCTAACCATTCTAATTCTATGTTAGAGCCCTAATCATTCTAATTCTATGTTAGATCCCTAACCATTCTAATTCTATGTTAGAGCCATAATCATTCTATTCTATGTTAGAGCCCTAACCATTCTAATTCTATGTTAGAGCCATAACCATTCTAATTCTATGTTAGAGCCATAACCATTCTAATTCTATGTTAGAGCCATAACCATTCTAATTCTATGTTAGAGCCATAATCATTCTAATTCTATGTTAGAGCCATAACCATTCTAATTCTATGTTAGAGCCATAACCATTCTAATTCTATGTTAGAGCCATAACCATTCTAATTATATGTTAGAGCCCTAACCATTCTAATTCAATGTTAGAGCCATAATCATTCTAATTCTATGTTAGAGCCATAACCATTCTAATTCTATGTTAGAGCCATAATCATTCTAATTCTATGTTAGAGCCATAACCATTCTAATTCTATGTTAGAGCCCTAACCATTCTAATTCTATGTTAGAGCCATAACCATTCTAATTCTATGTTAGAGCCATAACCATTCTAATTATATGTTAGAGCCCTAACCATTCTAATTCTATGTTAGAGCCATAATCATTCTAATTCTATGTTAGAGCCATAACCATTCTAATTCTATGTTAGAGCCATAATCATTCTAATTCTATGTTAGAGCCATAACCATTCTAATTCTATGTTAGAGCCCTAACCATTCTAATTCTATGTTAGAGCCATAATCATTCTAATTCTATGTTAGAGCCCTAACCATTCTAATTCTATGTTAGAGACCTAACCATTCTAATTATATGTTAGAGCCATAACCATTCTAATTATATGTTAGAGCCCTAACCATTCTAATTCTATGTTAGAGCCATAATCATTCTAATTCTATGTTAGAGCCATAACCATTCTAATTCTATGTTAGAGACCTAACCATTCTAATTATATGTTAGAGCCATAACCATTCTAATTATATGTTAGAGCCCTAACCATTCTAATTCTATGTTAGAGCCAAAATCATTCTAATTCTATGTTAGAGCCATAATCATTCTAATTCTATGTTAGAGCCATAACCATTCTAATTCTATGTTAGAACCATAACCATTCTAATTCTATGTTAGAGCCCTAACCATTCGAATTCTATGTTAGAGCCCTAACCATTCTAATTCTATGTTAGAGCCATAATCATTCTAATTCTATGTTAGAGCCATAACCATTCTAATTCTATGTTAGAGCCCTAACCATTCTAATTCTATGTTAGAGCCATAATCATTCTAATTCTATGTTAGAGCCATAATCATTCTAATTCTATGTTAGAGCCCTAACCATTCTAATTCTATGTTAGAGCCCTACTCATTCTAATTCTATGTTAGATCCCTAACCATTCTAATTCTATGTTAGAGCCATAATCATTCTAATTCTATGTTAGAGCCCTAACCATTCTAATTCTATGTTAGAGCCATAACCATTCTAATTCTATGTTAGAGCCCTAACCATTCTAATTCTATGTTAGAGCCCTAACCATTCTAATTCTATGTTAGAGCCATAACCATTCTAATTATATGTTAGAGACCTAACCATTCTAATTATATGTTAGAGCCATAACCATTCTAATTATATGTTAGAGCCCTAACCATTCTACTTATATGTTAGAGCCATAACCATTCAAATTCTATGTTAGAGCCCTAACCATTCTAATTCTATGTTAGAGCCCTAACCATTCTAATTCTATGTTAGAGCCATAATCATTCTAATTCTATGTTAGAGCCATAACCATTCTAATTCTATGTTAGAGCCATAACCATTCTAATTCTATGTTAGAGCCATAATCATTCTAATTCTATGTTAGAGCCCTAACCATTTTAATTCTATGTTAGAGCCATAACCATTCTAATTCTATGTTAGAGCCATAATCATTCTAATTCTATGTTAGAGCCATAACCATTCTAATTCTATGTTAGAGCCCTAACCATTCTAATTCTATGTTAGAGCCATAATCATTCTAATTCTATGTTAGAGCCATAACCATTCTAATTCTATGTTAGAGCCATCCCCATTCTAATTCTATGTTAGAGCCATAATCATTCTAATTCTATGTTAGAGCCATAACCATTCTAATTTTATGTTAGAGCCATAACCATTCTAATTCTATGTTAGAGCCATAATCATTCTAATTCTATGTTAGAGCCATAACCATTCTAATTCTATGTTAGAGCCCTAACCATTCTAATTCTATGTTAGAGCCATAATCATTCTAATTCTATGTTAGAGCCCTAACCATTCTAATTCTATGTTAGAGCCATAATCATTCTAATTCTATGTTAGAGCCATAATCATTCTAATTCTATGTTAGAGCCCTAACCATTCTAATTCTATGTTAGAGCCCTAATCATTCTAATTCTATGTTAGATCCCTAACCATTCTAATTCTATGTTAGAGCCATAATCATTCTAATTCTATGTTAGAGCCCTAACCATTCTAATTCTATGTTAGAGCCCTAACCATTCTAATTCTATGTTAGAGCCCTAACCATTCTAATTCTATGTTAGAGCCATAACCATTCTAATTCTATGTTAGAGACCTAACAATTCTAATTATATGTTAGAGCCATAACCATTCTAATTATATGTTAGAGCCCTAACCATTCTAATTCTATGTTAGAGCCATAATCATTCTAATTCTATGTTAGAGCCATAACCATTCTAATTCTATGTTAGAGCCCTAACCATTCTAATTCTTTGTTAGAGCCATAATCATTCTAATTCTATGTTAGAGCCCTAACCATTCTAATTCTATGTTAGAGCCATAATCATTCTAATTCTATGTTAGAGCCATAATCATTCTAATTCTATGTTAGAGCCCTAACCATTCTAATTCTATGTTAGAGCCCTACTCATTCTAATTCTATGTTAGAGCCCTAACCATTCTAATTCTATGTTAGAGCCCTACTCATTCTAATTCTATGTTAGATCCCTAACCATTCTAATTCTATGTTAGAGCCATAATCATTCTAATTCTATGTTAGAGCCCTAACCATTCTAATTCTATGTTAGAGCCATAACCATTCTAATTCTATGTTAGAGCCCTAACCATTCTAATTCTATGTTAGAGCCCTAACCATTCTAATTCTATGTTAGAGCCATAACCATTCTAATTATATGTTAGAGACCTAACCATTCTAATTATATGTTAGAGCCATAACCATTCTAATTATATGTTAGAGCCCTAAAAATTCTAATTCTATGTTAGAGCCATAACCATTCTAATTCTATGTTAGCGCCATAACCATTCTAATTCTATGTTAGAGCCATAACCATTCTAATTTTATGTTAGAGCCATAATCATTCTAATTCTATGTTAGAGCCATAACCATTCTAATTCTATGTTAGAGCCATAACCATTCTAATTCTATGTTAGAGCCATAACCATTCTAATTATATGTTAGAGCCCTAACCATTCTAATTCTATGTTAGAGCCATAATCATTCTAATTCTATGTTAGAGCCATAATCATTCTAATTCTATGTTAGAGCCATAATCATTCTAATTCTATGTTAGAGCCCTAACCATTCTAATTCTATGTTAGAGCCCTAATCATTCTAATTCTATGTTAGAGCCCTAACCATTCTAATTCTATGTTAGAGCCATAATCATTCTAATTATATGTTAGAGCCCTAACCATTCTAATTCTATGTTAGAGCCATAACCATTCTAATTCTATGTTAGAGC
This sequence comes from Coregonus clupeaformis, assembly GCF_020615455.1. Taxonomy (NCBI): domain Eukaryota; kingdom Metazoa; phylum Chordata; class Actinopteri; order Salmoniformes; family Salmonidae; genus Coregonus; species Coregonus clupeaformis. Next base: position 486,589 of record NW_025533690.1, read on the forward strand.
CCTAACCATTCTAATTCTATGTTAGAGCCCTAACCATTCAAATTCTATGTTAGAGCCATAACCATTCTAATTCTATGTTAGAGCCCTAACCAATCTAATTCTATGTTAGAGCCCTAACCATTCTAATTCTATGTTAGAGCCATAATCATTCTAATTCTATGTTAGAGCCATAACCATTCTAATTCTATGTTAGAGCCAAAACCATTCTAATTCTATTTTAGAGCCATAATCATTCTAATTCTATGTTAGAGCCATAACCATTCTAATTCTATGTTAGAGCCATAACCATTCTAATTCTATGTTAGAGCCATAATCATTCTAATTCTATGTTAGAGCCCTAACCATTCTAATTCTATGTTAGAGCCCTAATCATTCTAATTCTATGTTAGAGCCCTAACCATTCTAATTCTATGTTAGAGCCATAACCATTCTAATTCTATGTTAGAGCCATAACCATTCTAATTCTATGTTAGAGCCATAACCATTCTAATTATATGTTAGAGCCCTAACCATTCTAATTCTATGTTAGAGCCATAATCATTCTAATTCTATGTTAGAGCCCTAACCATTCTAATTCTATGTTAGAGCCATAATCATTCTAATTCTATGTTACAGCCATAATCATTCTAATTCTATGTTAGAGCCCTAACCATTCTAATTCTATGTTAGAGCCCTAATCATTTTAATTCTATGTTAGAGCCCTAACCATTCTAATTCTATGTTAGAGCCATAATCATTCTAATTATATGTTAGAGCCCTAACCATTCTAATTCTATGTTAGAGCCATAACCATTCTAATTCTATGTTAGAGCCCTAACCATTCTAATTCTATGTTAGAGCCCTAACCATTCTAATTCTATGTTAGAGCCATAACCATTCTATTTCTATGTTAGAGCCCTAACCATTCTAATTCTATGTTAGAGCCATAATCATTCTAATTCTATGTTAGAGCCATAACCATTCTAATTCTATGTTAGAGCCAAAACCATTCTAATTCTATTTTAGAGCCATAATCATTCTAATTCTATGTTAGAGCCATAACCATTCTAATTCTATGTTAGAGCCATAACCATTCTAATTCTATGTTAGAGCCATAGTCATTCTAATTCTATGTTAGAGCCCTAACCATTCTAATTCTATGTTAGAGCCCTAATCATTCGAATTCTATGTTAGAGCCATAATCATTCTAATTATATGTTAGAGCCCTAACCATTCTAATTCTATGTTAGAGCCATAACCATTCTAATTCTACGTTAGAGCCCTAACCATTCTAATTCTATGTTAGAGGCCTAACCATTCTAATTCTATGTTAGAGCCATAACCATTCTAATTCTATGTTAGAGCCCTAACCATTCTAATTATATGTTAGAGCCATAACCATTCTAATTATATGTTAGAGCCCTAACCATTCTAATTCTATGTTAGAGCCCTAACCATTCTAATTCTATGTTAGAGCCATAACCATTCTAATTCTATGTTAGAGCCCTAACCATTCTAATTCTATGTTAGAGCCATAACCATTCTAATTCTATGTTAGAGCCCTAACCATTCTAATTCTATGTTAGAGCCATAATCATTCTATTCTATGTTAGAGCCATAACCATTCTAATTATATGTTAGAGCCATAACCATTCTAATTCTATGTTAGAGCCATAACCATTCTAATTCTATGTTAGAGCCCTAACCATTCTAATTCTATGTTAGAGCCATAACCATTCTAATTCTATGTTAGAGCCATAATCATTCTAATTCTATGTTAGAGCCATAATCATTATATTCTATGTTAGAGCCCTAACCATTCTAATTCTATGTTAGAGCCATAACCATTCTAATTCTATGTTAGAGCCATAATCATTCTAATTCTATGTTAGAGCCATAACCATTCTAATTCTATGTTAGAGCCCTAACCATTCTAATTCTATGTTAGAGCCATAACCATTCTAATTCTATGTTAGAGCCCTAACCATTCTAATTCTATGTTAGAGCCATAACCATTCTATGTTAAAACAGTAGGTATAATATAGAGCATGAGCTGGCCACAGCCAGAGAACATTATTTAGTGTAGAGCTGCTTACTAACGGGGAATAAACTGTAAGCTGTAAAACAAAGAGAGTCACACACTCCATATGTATAAACTCCCAGTCATTTATTGGTTAAAACACCAACGTTTCGGCATCACTGCGCCTTCTCCAGCTAAGATAGTTAGACAAGCTGCTCTAACTTGATTGATAGCTTGAAATGGCTTGGTAGCTTCTAGCTAATACACTAGCTGTAATATATACAAATGAAGGAATCAACAGGCTACATAGCTAGCAGGATCGAATTAATTTACAAACATACATTCAAATGAAGGAACCAACAGGCTACATAGCTAGCAGGATCGAATTAATTTACAAACATACATTCAAATGAAGGAACCAACAGGCTACATAGCTAGCAGGATCGAATTAATTTACAAACATACATTCAAATGAAGGAACCAACAGGCTACATAGCTAGCAGGATCGAATTAATTTACAAACATACATTCAAATGAAGGAACCAACAGGCTACATAGCTAGCAGGATCTAATTCATTTACAAACATACATTCCAATGAAGGAATCAACAGGCTACATAGCTAGCAGGATCGAATTAATTTACAAACATACATTCAAATGAAGGAATCAACAGGCTACATAGCTGATTGGATCAAAATCATTTACAAAAATACATTCTGCCCATCACTGGCAATTACAATCAAATCAAATGCTGTGTCCCTCTACACTAGGTGTCTCCACCTATGAGTAGCTCGCCAAAACATTATGAAAGTACATGCAATTATCACGTGTTCCACTGCAAACTGACAAACAAATCTCACAAGTATCAGACACAGCAAGCTCCCAGCTACTATCTAACCAACCCTACATTGACATTATCCCACCCCTGGTTAACCACTATTGGCTTAAAATGCCAAACCTAACACAATGCCAGCCAATTAATTTCCAGTAATATATCCTTGTCTTGCCTGGTGCAGGCGTTTGTCTAGCACTCCGTGTTTAGCCAGTTGATGTGATAACCGTCTTTTGGGTTGACATAAAAAAAAAACACTTCTCAATTAAATGTTAACTGCAAAGTAGGCTTCCTTGGCAGAAGTATATCATGAGGAAGTATATCATGAGGAAGTATATCATGAGGAAGTCTATCATGAGGAAGTATATCATGAGGAAGTCTATCATGAGGAAGTCTATCATGAGGAAGTATATCATGAGGAAGTATATCATTTGTATCTATTATTTGTTATTTGCAAACTTTGCCATGAAATGAGTAGCAGCAGTACAGAACCATCACTAGACCGGCACATTAGAAGGCATTGTTGATGTGAAATTAAAGGGCCGGATGCGCAATTAAAGAGGATTTACACCAAAAAATCT